>NW_027274189.1:0-124774 GCF_030028105.1 Mobula birostris | reverse complement strand
ATCTCTGCTACACTGATGAATCTAACCCCTCTCTGCTACACTGATCAATCTCTGCAACACTGATAAATCTAACCCCTCTCTGCTACACTGCTCAATCTCTGCTACACTGATCAATCTCTGCTACACTGATGAATCTTTGCTACGCTTCTCAATCTCTGCTACACTGATCAATCTCTGCCTCACTGATCAATCTAACCCCTCTCTGCTACACTGATCAATCTATCCCCTCTCTGCTACACTGCTCAATCTAACCCCACTGTTCTACACTGCTCAATCTCTGCTACACTGATCAATCTGTGCTATACTGCTCAATCTCTGCTACACTGATCAATCTGTGCTACACTGCTCAATCTCTGCTACACTGATCGATCTGTGCTACGCTGATCAATCTCTACTACACTGCTCAATCTCTGCTACACCGATCAATCTCTGCTACACTGATCAATCTCTGCTACACTGATCAATCTCTGCTACAGTCCTCAATCTCTGGTACACTGATCAATCTAACCCCTCTCTGCTACTGTGATCAATCTATCCCCTCTGTGCTACACTGCTCAATCTAACCCCACTGTTCTGCACTGCTCAATCTCTGCTACACTGATCAATCTCTGCTACACTGCTCAATCTCTGCTACACTGATCAATCTCTGCTACACTGCTCAATCTGTGCTACACTGATCAATCTCTACTACACTGCTCAATCTCTGCTACACTGATGAATCTAACCCCTCTCTGCTACACTGATCACTCTCTGCTACCCTGATAAATCTAACCCCTCTCTGCTACACTGCTCAATCTCTGCTACACTGATCAATCTCTGCTACACTGATGAATCTCTGCTACGCTTCTCAATCTCTGCTACACTGATCAATCTCTGCCTCACTGATCAATCTCTGCTACAGTGCTCAATCTCTGGTACACTGATCAATCTAACCCCTCTCTGCTACAATGCTCAATCTCTGCTGCAATGATCAATATCTGCTACACTGCTCAATCTTTGCTGCACTGATCAATCTCTGCTACACTGCTCAATCTCTGCTACACTGATCAATCTCTTCTACAATGATAAATCTAACCCTTCTCTGCTACACTGCTCAATCTCTGCTACACTGATCAATCTAACCCTTTCTGCAACACTGCTCAATCTCTGCTACAAAGATCAATATCTGCTACACTGCTCAATCTCTGCTGCACTGATCAATCTCTGCTACACTGATGAATCTCTGCTACACTGATCAATCTCTGCTACACTGCTCAATCTCTGCTACACTGCTCAATCTCTGCTACACTGATGAATCTCTGCTACACTGATCAATCTCTGCTACACTGATAAATCTAACCCTTCTCTGCTACACTGCTCAATCTCTGCTACACTGCTCAATCTCTGCTACACTGATCAATCTCTGCTACACTGCTCAATCCCTGCTACACTGATCAATCTCTGCTACACTGCTGAATCTCTGCTACACTGATCAATCTCTGCAACACTGCTCAATCTCTGCTACACTGATCAATCTAACCCCTCTCTGCTACACTGATCAATCTCTGCTACACTGATAAATCTAACCCCTCTCTGCTACACTGCTGAATCTCTGCTACACTGATGAATCTGTGCTACACTGTTCAATCTCGACTACACTGCTCAATCTCTGCTACACTGCTCAATCTCTGCTACACTGCTCAATCTCTGCTACACTGATCAATCACTGCTACACTGATCAATCTCTGCTACACTGCTTAATCTCTGCTACACTGATCAATCTAACCCCTCTCTGCTGCACTGATCAATCTCTGCTACACTGATCAATCTAATCCCTCCCTGCTACACTGCTCAATCTCTGCTACACTGCTCAATCTCTGCTGCACTGCTCAATCCCTGCTACACTGATCAATCTCTGCTACCCTGATCAATTTGTGCTACGCTGATCAATCTCTGCTACACTGCTCAATCTCTGCTACTCTGCTCAATCTCTGCTACACTGATCAATCTCTGCTACACTGATCAATCTCTGCTACACTGATCAATCTCTGCTACAGTCCTCAATCTCTGGTACACTGATCAATCTAACCCCTCTCTGCTACAGTGATCAATCTATCCCCTCTGTGCTACACTGCTCAATCTAACCCCACTGTTCTGCACTGCTCAATCTCTGCTACACTGATCAATCTCTGCTACACTGCTCAATCTCTGCTACACTGATCAATCTCTGCTACACTGCTCAATCTGTGCTACACTGATCAATCTCTACTACACTGCTCAATCTCTGCTACACTGATGAATCTAACCCCTCTCTGCTACACTGATCAATCTCTGCTACCCTGATAAATCTAACCCCTCTCTGCTACACTGCTCAATCTCTGCTACACTGATCAATCTCTGCTACACTGATGAATCTCTGCTACGCTTCTCAATCTCTGCTACACTGATCAATCTCTGCCTCACTGATCAATCTCTGCTACAGTGCTCAATCTCTGGTACACTGATCAATCTAACCCCTCTCTGCTACAGTGATCAATCTATCCCCTCTGTGCTACACTGCTCAATCTAACCCCACTGTTCTGCACTGCTCAATCACTGCTACACTGATCAATCTCTGCTACACTGCTCAATCTCTGCTACACTGATCAATCTGTGCTACACTGCTCAATCTCTGCGACACTGATCAATCTCTGCTACACTGATCAATCTCTGCTACACTGCTCAATCTGTGCTACACTGATCAATCTCTACTACACTGCTCAATCTCTGCTACACTGATGAATCTAACCCCTCTCTGCTACACTGATCAATCTCTGCAACACTGATAAATCTAACCCCTCTCTGCTACACTGCTCAATCTCTGCTACACTGATCAATCTCTGCTACACTGATGAATCTTTGCTACGCTTCTCAATCTCTGCTACACTGATCAATCTCTGCCTCACTGATCAATCTAACCCCTCTCTGCTACACTGATCAATCTATCCCCTCTCTGCTACACTGCTCAATCTAACCCCACTGTTCTACACTGCTCAATCTCTGCTACACTGATCAATCTGTGCTATACTGCTCAATCTCTGCTACACTGATCAATCTGTGCTACACTGCTCAATCTCTGCTACACTGATCGATCTGTGCTACGCTGATCAATCTCTACTACACTGCTCAATCTCTGCTACACCGATCAATCTCTGCTACACTGATCAATCTCTGCTACACTGATCAATCTCTGCTACAGTCCTCAATCTCTGGTACACTGATCAATCTAACCCCTCTCTGCTACTGTGATCAATCTATCCCCTCTGTGCTACACTGCTCAATCTAACCCCACTGTTCTGCACTGCTCAATCTCTGCTACACTGATCAATCTCTGCTACACTGCTCAATCTCTGCTACACTGATCAATCTCTGCTACACTGCTCAATCTGTGCTACACTGATCAATCTCTACTACACTGCTCAATCTCTGCTACACTGATGAATCTAACCCCTCTCTGCTACACTGATCAATCTCTGCTACCCTGATAAATCTAACCCCTCTCTGCTACACTGCTCAATCTCTGCTACACTGATCAATCTCTGCTACACTGATGAATCTCTGCTACGCTTCTCAATCTCTGCTACACTGATCAATCTCTGCCTCACTGATCAATCTCTGCTACAGTGCTCAATCTCTGGTACACTGATCAATCTAACCCCTCTCTGCTACAATGCTCAATCTCTGCTGCAATGATCAATATCTGCTACACTGCTCAATCTTTGCTGCACTGATCAATCTCTGCTACACTGCTCAATCTCTGCTACACTGATCAATCTCTTCTACAATGATAAATCTAACCCTTCTCTGCTACACTGCTCAATCTCTGCTACACTGATCAATCTAACCCTTTCTGCAACACTGCTCAATCTCTGCTACAAAGATCAATATCTGCTACACTGCTCAATCTCTGCTGCACTGATCAATCTCTGCTACACTGATGAATCTCTGCTACACTGATCAATCTCTGCTACACTGATAAATCTAAGCCTTCTCTGCTACACTGCTCAATCTCTGCTACACTGCTCAATCTCTGCTACACTGATCAATCTGTGCTACACTGATCAAACTCTGCTACACTGCACAATCTCTGCTACACTGCTCAATCTGTGCTACCCTGATCAATCTCTGCTACACTGATGAATCTAACCCCTCTCTGCTGCACTGCTCAATCTCTGCTACACTGATCAACCTCTGCTACACTGCTCAATCTCTGCTACACTGATCAATCTGTGCTACGCTGATCAATCTCTACTACACTGCTCAATCTCTGATACACTGATCAATCTCTGCGACACTGCTCCATCTCTGCTACACTGATCAATCTCTACTACACTAATCAATCTCTGCTACACTGATTAATCTCTGCTACACTGCTCAATCTCTGGTACACTGATCAATCTAACCCCTCTCTGCTACATTGCTCAATCTCTGCTGCAATGATCAATATCTGCCACACTGCTCAATCTCCGCTGCACTGATCAATCTCTGCTACACTGCTCAATCTCTGCTACACTGCTCAATCTCTGCTACACTGATCAATCTCTGTACACTGATAAATCTAACCCTTCTCTGCTACACTGCTCAATCTCTGCTACACTGATCAATCTAACCCCTCTCTGAAACACTGCTCAATCTCTGCTACAATGATCAATATCTGCTACACTGCTCAATCTCTGCTACACTGCTGAATCTCTGCCTCACTGATCAATCTAACCCCTCTCTGCTACACTGATCAATCTGTGCTATACTGATCAATCTCGGCTACACTGATCAATCTAACCCCTCTCTGCTACACTAATCAATCTCTGCTACACTGATCAATCTATGCTACACTGATAAATCTAACCCCTCTCTGCTACACTGCTCAATCTCTGCTACACTGCTCAATCTCTGCTGCACTGATCAATCTCGGCTACACTGCTCAATCTCTGCTATACTGATCAATCTCTGCAACACTGATCAATCTAACCCCTCTCTGCTACACTGCTCAATTTCTGCTACACTGATCAATCTCTGCTACACTGATCAATCTCTGCTGCACTGCTCAATCTCTGCTACACTGATCAATCTCTACTACACTGCTCAATCTCTGCTACACTGATTAATCTCTGCTACACTGCTGAATCTCTGGTACACTGATCAATCTAACCCCTCTCTGCTACACTGTTCAATCTGTGGTACACTGGTCAATCTCTGCTACACTGATCAATCTCTGCTGCACTGCTCAATCTCTGCTACACTGATTAATCTCTGCTACACTGCTCAATCTCTGGTACACTGATCAATCTAACCCCTCTCTGCTACACTGCTCAATCTCTGCGACAATGATCAATCTCTGCTACACTGATGAAGCTGTGCTACACTGATCAATCTCTGCTACACTGATAAATCTAACCCTTCTCTGCTACACTGCTCAATCTCTGCTACACTGCTCAATCTTTGCTACACTGATCAATCACTGCTACACTGCTCAATCTCTGCTACACTGATCAATCTCTGCTACACTGCTGAATCTCTGCTACACTGATCAATCTCTGCTACACTGATCAATCTCTGCAACATTGCTCAATCTCTGCTACACTGATCAATCTCTGCTTCACTGCTCAATCTCTGCTACACTGATCAACCAGTGCGACAATGCTCAATCTCTTCTACACTGATAAATCTAACCCTTCTCTGCTACGCTGCTCAATCTCTGCTACACTGATCAATCTAACCCCTCTCTGCTACAATGCTCAATCTCTGCTGCAATGATCAATATCTGCTACACTGCTCAATCTCTGCTGCACTGATCAATCTCTGCTACACTGCTCAATCTCTGCTACACTGCTCAATCTCTGCTACACTGATCAATCTCTTCTACACTGATAAATCTAACCCTTCTCTGCTACACTGCTCAATCTCTGCTACACTGATCAATCTAACCCTTTCTGCAACACTGCTCAATCTCTGCTACAATGATCAATATCTGCTACACTGCTCAATCTCTGCTGCACTGATCAATCTCTGCTACACTGATGAATCTCTGCTACACTGATCAATCTCTGCTACACTGATAAATCTAAGCCTTCTCTGCTACACTGCTCAATCTCTGCTACACTGCTCAATCTCTGCTACACTGATCAATCTGTGCTACACTGATCAATCTCTACTACACTGCTCAATCTCTGATACACTGATCAATCTCTGCGTCACTGCTCCATCTCTGCTACACTGATCAATCTCTACTACACTGATCAATATCTGCTACACTGATTAATCTCTGCTACACTGCTCAATCTCTGGAACACTGATCAATCTAACCCCTCTCTGCTACACTGATCAATCTATCCCCTCTCTGCTACACTGCTCAATCTAACCCCACTGTTCTACACTGCTCAATCTCTGCTACACTGATCAATCTCTGCTTCACTGCTCAATCTCTGCTACACTGATCAATCTGCGCGACACTGCTCAATCTCTGCTACACTGCTCAATCTCTGCTACACTGATTAATCTCTGCTACACTGCTCAATCTCTGGTACAATGATCAATCTAACCCCTCTCTGCTACAATGCTCAATCTCTGCTGCAATGATCAATATCTGCTACACTGCTCAATCTCTGCTGCACTGATCAATCTCTGCTACACTGCTCAATCTCTGCTACACTGCTCAATCTCTGCTACACTGATCAATCTCTGCGACACTGCTCCATCTCTGCTACACTGATCAATCTCTACTACACTGATCAATATCTGCTACACTGATTAATCTCTGCTACACTGCTCAATCTCTGGTACACTGATCAATCTAACCCCTCTCTGCTACACTGATCAATCTATCCCCTCTCTGCTACACTGCTCAATCTAACCCCACTGTTCTACACTGCTCAATCTCTGCTACACTGATCAATCTCTGCTTCACTGCTCAATCTCTGCTACACTGATCAACCAGTGCGACAATGCTCAATCTCTTCTACACTGATAAATCTAACCCTTCTCTGCTACACAGCTCAATCTCTGCTACACTGATCAATCTAACCCCTCTCTGCTACAATGCTCAATCTCTGCTGCAATGATCAATATCTGCTACACTGCTCAATCTTTGCTGCACTGATCAATCTCTGCTACACTGCTCAATCTCTGCTACACTGCTCAATCTCTGCTACACTGATCAATCTCTTCTACAATGATAAATCTAACCCTTCTCTGCTACACTGCTCAATCTCTGCTACACTGATCAATCTAACCCTTTCTGCAACACTGCTCAATCTCTGCTACAATGATCAATATCTGCTACACTGCTCAATCTCTGCTACACTGATCAATCTCTGCTACACTGATCAATCTAACCCCTCTCTGCTGCACTGCTGAATCTTTGCTACACTGCTCAATCTCTGCAACACTGATCAATCTGTGCTACACTGCTCAATCTCTGCTACACTGATCAATCTCTGCTACACTGATCAATCTGTGCTACACTGCTCAATCTCTGCTACACTGATCAATCTCTGCTACACTGATCTATCAACCCCTCTCTTCTGCACTGCTCAATATCTGCTACACTGATTAATCTCTGCTACACTGATCTATCAACCCCTCTCTTCTGCACTGCTCAATATCTGCTACACTGATCAATCTCTGCTACACTGATCAATCTAACCCACTCTCTGCTACACTGATCAATCTCTGCTACACTGCTCAATCTCTGCTACAATGATGAATCTCTGCTACACTGATCAATCTCTGCTACACTGCTCAATCTCTGCTACACTGATCAATCTCTGCTACACTGATCTATCTCTGCTACACTGATCAATCTAAACCTTCTCTGCTACACTGCTCAATCTCTGCTACACTGATCAATCTCTGCTCCACTGCTCAATCTCTGCTACACTGCTCAATCTCTGCTACACTGATGAACCTCTGCTACACTGATCAATCTCTGCTACACTGATCAATCTAACCCCTCTCTACTACACTGCTCAATCTCTGCTACACTGCTCAATCTCTGCTACACTGCTCAATCTCTGCTACACTGATCAATCTGTGCTGCACTGCTGAATCTCTGCTACACTTATTAATCTCTGCTACACTGCTCAATCTTTGGTACACTGATCAATCTAACCCCTCTCTGCTACACTGCTCAATCTCTGCTACAATGATCAATATCTGCTACACTGCTGAATCTCTGCTGCACTGATCAATCTCTGCTACACTGCTCAATCTCTGCTACACTGCTCAATCTCTGCTACACTGATGAATCTCTGCTACACTGATCAATCTCTGCTACACTGATAAATCTAACCCTTCTCTGCTACACTGCTCAATCTCTGCTACACTGCTCAATCTCTGCTACACTGATCAATCTCTGCTACACTGCTCAATCCCTGCTACACTGATCAATCTCTGCTACACTGCTGAATCTCTGCTACACTGATCAATCTCTGCAACACTGCTCAATCTCTGCTACACTGATCAATCTAACCCCTCTCTGCTACACTGATCAATCTGTGCTACACTGATCAATCTCTGCTACACTGATCAATCTAACCCCTCTCAGCTACACTGATCAATCTCTGCTACACTGATAAATCTAACCCCTCTCTGCTACACTGCTGAATCTCTGCTGCACTGATGAATCTGTGCTACACTGTTCAATCTCGACTACACTGCTCAATCTCTGCTACACTGCTCAATCTCTGCTACACTGCTCAATCTCTGCTACACTGATCAATCACTGCTACACTGATCAATCTCTGCTACACTGCTTAATCTCTGCTACACTGATCAATCACTGCTAGACTGCTCAATCTCTGCTACACTGCTCAACCTCTGCTTCACTGCTCAATCTCTGCAACACTGATCAATCTCTGCTACACTGATCAATCTAACCCCTCTCTGCTGCACTGATCAATCACTGCCACACTGATCAATCTAATCCCTCCCTGCTACACTGCTCAATCTCTGCTACACTGCTCAATCTCTGCTGCACTGCTCAATCCCTGCTACACTGATCAATCTCTGCTACACTGATCAATTTGTGCTACGCTGATCAATCTCTGCTACACTGATCAATCTCTGCTACACTGATCAATTTGTGCTACGCTGATCAATCTCTGCTACACTGCTCAATCTCTGCTACTCTGCTCAATCTCTGCTACACTGATCAATCTCTGCTACACTGATCAATCTCTGCTACACTGATCAATCTCTGCTACAGTCCTCAATCTCTGGTACACTGATCAATCTAACCCCTCTCTGCTACAGTGATCAATCTATCCCCTCTGTGCTACACTGCTCAATCTAACCCCACTGTTCTGCACTGCTCAATCTCTGCTACACTGATCAATCTCTGCTACACTGCTCAATCTCTGCTACACTGATCAATCTCTGCTACACTGCTCAATCTGTGCTACACTGATCAATCTCTACTACACTGCTCAATCTCTGCTACACTGATGAATCTAACCCCTCTCTGCTACACTGATCAATCTCTGCTACACTGATAAATCTAACCCCTCTCTGCTACACTGCTCAATCTCTGCTACACTGATCAATCTCTGCTCCACTGATCAATCTAACCCCTCTCTGCTACACTGATCAATCTCTGCTACACTGATAAATCTAACCCCTCTCTGCTACACTGCTCAATCTCTGCTACACTGATCAATCTGTGCTACACTCTTCAATCTCGGCTACACTGCTCAATCTCTGCTATACTGATCAATCTCTGCTACACTGATCAATATAACCCCTCTCTGCTACACTGCTCAATCTCTGCTACACTGCTCAATCTCTGCTACACTGCTCAATCTCTGCTACACTGATCAATCTCTGCTACACTGATCAATCTCTGCAACACTGCTCAATCTCTGCTACACTGATCAATCTCTGCTACTCTGCTCAATCTCTGCTACACTGATCAATCTCTGCTACACTGATCAATCTCTGCTACACTGATCAATCTCTGCTACACGGCTCAATCTGTGCTACACTGCTCAATCTCTACTACACTGATCAATCCCTGCTACACTGATCAATCTAACCCCTCTCTGCTGCACTGCTGAATCTTTGCTACACTGCTCAATCTCTGCTACACTGATCAATCTGTGCTACACTGCTCAATCTCTGCTACACTGATCAATCTCTGCTACACTGATCAATCTGTGCTACACTGCTCAATCTCTGCTACACTGATCAATCTCTGCCACACTGATCTATCAACCCCTCTCTTCTGCACTGCTCAATATCTGCTACACTGATTAATCTCTGCTACACTGATCTATCAACCCCTCTCTTCTGCACTGCTCAATATCTGCTACACTGATTAATCTCTGCTACACTGCTCGATCTCTGGTACACTGATCAATCTCTGCTACACTGATCAATCTAACCCCTGTCTGCTACACTGATCAATCTCTGCTACACTGCTCAATCTCTGCTACAATGATGAATCTCTGCTACACTGATCAATCTCTGCTACACTGCTCAATCTCTGCTACACTGATCAATCTCTGCTACACTGATCTATCTCTGCTACACTGATCAATCTAAACCTTCTCTGCTACACTGCTCAATCTCTGCTACACTGATCAATCTCTGCTACACTGCTCAATCTCTGCTACACTGCTCAATCTCTGCTACACTGATGAACCTCTGCTACACTGATCAATCTCTGCTACACTGATCAATCTAACCCCTCTCTACTACACTGCTCAATCTCTGCTACACTGCTCAATCTCTGCTACACTGCTCAATCTCTGCTACACTGATCAATCTGTGCTGCACTGCTCAATCTCTGCTACACTGATCAATCTCTGCTACACTGATAAATCTAACCCTTCTCTGCTACACTGCTCAATCTCTGCTACACTGCTCAATCTCTGCTACACTGATCAATCTCTGCTACACTGCTCAATCCCTGCTACACTGATCAATCTCTGCTACACTGCTGAATCTCTGCTACACTGATCAATATCTGCAACACTGCTCAATCTCTGCTACACTGATCAATCTAACCCCTCTCTGCTACACTGATCAATCTGTGCTACACTGATCAATCTCTGCTACACTGATCAATCTAACCCCTCTCAGCTACACTGATCAATCTCTGCTACACTGATAAATCTAACCCCTCTCTGCTACACTGCTGAATCTCTGCTACACTGATGAATCTGTGCTACACTGTTCAATCTCGACTACACTGCTCAATCTCTGCTACACTGCTCAATCTCTGCTACACTGCTCAATCTCTGCTACACTGATCAATCACTGCTACACTGATCAATCTCTGCTACACTGCTTAATCTCTGCTACACTGATCAATCACTGCTAGACTGCTCAATCTCTGCTACACTGCTCAACCTCTGCTACACTGCTCAATCTCTGCAACACTGATCAATCTCTGCTACACTGATCAATCTAACCCCTCTCTGCTGCACTGATCAATCACTGCCACACTGATCAATCTAATCCCTCCCTGCTACACTGCTCAATCTCTGCTACACTGCTCAATCTCAGCTGCACTGCTCAATCCCTGCTACACTGATCAATCTCTGCTACACTGATCAATTTGTGCTACGCTGATCAATCTCTGCTACACTGATCAATCTCTGCTACACTGATCAATTTGTGCTACGCTGATCAATCTCTGCTACACTGCTCAATCTCTGCTACTCTGCTCAATCTCTGCTACACTGATCAATCTCTGCTACACTGATCAATCTCTGCTACACTGATCAATCTCTGCTACAGTCCTCAATCTCTGGTACACTGATCAATCTAACCCCTCTCTGCTACAGTGATCAATCTATCCCCTCTGTGCTACACTGCTCAATCTAACCCCACTGTTCTGCACTGCTCAATCTCTGCTACACTGATCAATCTCTGCTACACTGCTGAATCTCTGCTACACTGATCAATCTCTGCTACACTGATCAATCTCTGCAACATTGCTCAATCTCTGCTACACTGATCAATCTAACCCCTCCCTGCTACACTGATCAATCTGTGCTACACTGATCAATCTCTGCTCCACTGATCAATCTAACCCCTCTCTGCTACACTGATCAATCTCTGCTACACTGATAAATCTAACCCCTCTCTGCTACACTGCTCAATCTCTGCTACACTGATCAATCTGTGCTACACTCTTCAATCTCGGCTACACTGCTCAATCTCTGCTATACCGATCAATCTCTGCTACACTGATCAATATAACCCCTCTCTGCTGCACTGCTCAATCTCTGCTACACTGCTCAATCTCTGCTACACTGCTCAATCTCTGCTACACTGATCAATCTCTGCTACACTGATCAATCTCTGCAACACTGCTCAATCTCTGCTACACTGATCAATCTCTGCTACTCTGCTCAATCTCTGCTACACTGATCAATCTCTGCTACACTGAACAATCTCTGCTACACTGATCAATCTCTGCTACACGGCTCAATCTGTGCTACACTGCTCAATCTCTACTACACTGATCAATCCCTGCTACACTGATCAATCTAACCCCTCTCTGCTGCACTGCTGAATCTTTGCTACACTGCTCAATCTCTGCAACACTGATCAATCTGTGCTACACTGCTCAATCTCTGCTACACTGATCAATCTCTGCTACACTGATCAATCTGTGCTACACTGCTCAATCTCTGCTACACTGATCAATCTCTGCTACACTGATCTATCAACCCCTCTCTTCTGCACTGCTCAATATCTGCTACACTGATTAATCTCTGCTACACTGATCTATCAACCCCTCTCTTCTGCACTGCTCAATATCTGCTACACTGATCAATCTCTGCTACACTGATCAATCTAACCCCTCTCTGCTACACTGATCAATCTCTGCTACACTGCTCAATCTCTGCTACAATGATGAATCTCTGCTACACTGATCAATCTCTGCTACACTGCTCAATCTCTGCTACACTGATCAATCTCTGCTACACTGATCTATCTCTGCTACACTGATCAATCTAAACCTTCTCTGCTACACTGCTCAATCTCTGCTACACTGATCAATCTCTGCTCCACTGCTCAATCTCTGCTACACTGCTCAATCTCTGCTACACTGATGAACCTCTGCTACACTGATCAATCTCTGCTACACTGATCAATCTAACCCCTCTCTACTACACTGCTCAATCTCTGCTACACTGCTCAATCTCTGCTACACTGCTCAATCTCTGCTACACTGATCAATCTGTGCTGCACTGCTGAATCTCTGCTACACTTATTAATCTCTGCTACACTGCTCAATCTTTGGTACACTGATCAATCTAACCCCTCTCTGCTACACTGCTCAATCTCTGCTACAATGATCAATATCTGCTACACTGCTGAATCTCTGCTGCACTGATCAATCTCTGCTACACTGCTCAATCTCTGCTACACTGCTCAATCTCTGCTACACTGATGAATCTCTGCTACACTGATCAATCTCTGCTACACTGATAAATCTAACCCTTCTCTGCTACACTGCTCAATCTCTGCTACACTGCTCAATCTCTGCTACACTGATCAATCTCTGCTACACTGCTCAATCCCTGCTACACTGATCAATCTCTGCTACACTGCTGAATCTCTGCTACACTGATCAATCTCTGCAACACTGCTCAATCTCTGCTACACTGATCAATCTAACCCCTCTCTGCTACACTGATCAATCTGTGCTACACTGATCAATCTCTGCTACACTGATCAATCTAACCCCTCTCAGCTACACTGATCAATCTCTGCTACACTGATAAATCTAACCCCTCTCTGCTACACTGCTGAATCTCTGCTACACTGATGAATCTGTGCTACACTGTTCAATCTCGACTACACTGCTCAATCTCTGCTACACTGCTCAATCTCTGCTACACTGCTCAATCTCTGCTACACTGATCAATCACTGCTACACTGATCAATCTCTGCTACACTGCTTAATCTCTGCTACACTGATCAATCACTGCTAGACTGCTCAATCTCTGCTACACTGCTCAACCTCTGCTACACTGCTCAATCTCTGCAACACTGATCAATCTCTGCTACACTGATCAATCTAACCCCTCTCTGCTGCACTGATCAATCACTGCCACACTGATCAATCTAATCCCTCCCTGCTACACTGCTCAATCTCTGCTACACTGCTCAATCTCTGCTGCACTGCTCAATCCCTGCTACACTGATCAATCTCTGCTACACTGATCAATTTGTGCTACGCTGATCAATCTCTGCTACACTGATCAATCTCTGCTACACTGATCAATTTGTGCTACGCTGATCAATCTCTGCTACACTGCTCAATCTCTGCTACTCTGCTCAATCTCTGCTACACTGATCAATCTCTGCTACACTGATCAATCTCTGCTACACTGATCAATCTCTGCTACAGTCCTCAATCTCTGGTACACTGATCAATCTAACCCCTCTCTGCTACAGTGATCAATCTATCCCCTCTGTGCTACACTGCTCAATCTAACCCCACTGTTCTGCACTGCTCAATCTCTGCTACACTGATCAATCTCTGCTACACTGCTCAATCTCTGCTACACTGATCAATCTCTGCTACACTGCTCAATCTGTGCTACACTGAACAATCTCTACTACACTGCTCAATCTCTGCTACACTGATGAATCTAACCCCTCTCTGCTACACTGCTCAATCTCTGCTACACTGATCAATCTGTGCTACACTCTTCAATCTCGGCTACACTGCTCAATCTCTGCTATACTGATCAATCTCTGCTACACTGATCAATATAACCCCTCTCTGCTACACTGCTCAATCTCTGCTACACTGCTCAATCTCTGCTACACTGCTCAATCTCTGCTACACTGATCAATCTCTGCTACACTGATCAATCTCTGCAACACTGCTCAATCTCTGCTACACTGATCAATCTCTGCTACTCTGCTCAATCTCTGCTACACTGATCAATCTCTGCTACACTGATCAATCTCTGCTACACTGATCAATCTCTGCTACACGGCTCAATCTGTGCTACACTGCTCAATCTCTACTACACTGATCAATCCCTGCTACACTGATCAATCTAACCCCTCTCTGCTGCACTGCTGAATCTTTGCTACACTGCTCAATCTCTGCTACACTGATCAATCTGTGCTACACTGCTCAATCTCTGCTACACTGATCAATCTCTGCTACACTGATCAATCTGTGCTACACTGCTCAATCTCTGCTACACTGATCAATCTCTGCCACACTGATCTATCAACCCCTCTCTTCTGCACTGCTCAATATCTGCTACACTGATTAATCTCTGCTACACTGATCTATCAACCCCTCTCTTCTGCACTGCTCAATATCTGCTACACTGATTAATCTCTGCTACACTGCTCGATCTCTGGTACACTGATCAATCTCTGCTACACTGATCAATCTAACCCCTCTCTGCTACACTGATCAATCTCTGCTACACTGCTCAATCTCTGCTACAATGATGAATCTCTGCTACACTGATCAATCTCTGCTACACTGCTCAATCTCTGCTACACTGATCAATCTCTGCTACACTGATCTATCTCTGCTACACTGATCAATCTAAACCTTCTCTGCTACACTGCTCAATCTCTGCTACACTGATCAATCTCTGCTACACTGCTCAATCTCTGCTACACTGCTCAATCTCTGCTACACTGATGAACCTCTGCTACACTGATCAATCTCTGCTACACTGATCAATCTAACCCCTCTCTACTACACTGCTCAATCTCTGCTACACTGCTCAATCTCTGCTACACTGCTCAATCTCTGCTACACTGATCAATCTGTGCTGCACTGCTGAATCTCTGCTACACTGATTAATCTCTGCTACACTGCTCAATCTTTGGTACACTGATCAATCTAACCCCTCTCTGCTACACTGCTCAATCTCTGCTACAATGATCAATATCTGCTACACTGCTGAATCTCTGCTGCACTGATCAATCTCTGCTACACTGCTCAATCTCTGCTACACTGCTCAATCTCTGCTACACTGCTCAATCTCTGCTACACTGATGAATCTCTGCTACACTGATCAATCTCTGCTACACTGATAAATCTAACCCTTCTCTGCTACACTGCTCAATCTCTGCTACACTGCTCAATCTCTGCTACACTGATCAATCTCTGCTACACTGCTCAATCCCTGCTACACTGATCAATCTCTGCTACACTGCTGAATCTCTGCTACACTGATCAATCTCTGCAACACTGCTCAATCTCTGCTACACTGATCAATCTAACCCCTCTCTGCTACACTGATCAATCTCTGCTACACTGATAAATCTAACCCCTCTCTGCTACACTGCTGAATCTCTGCTACACTGATGAATCTGTGCTACACTGTTCAATCTCGACTACACTGCTCAATCTCTGCTACACTGCTCAATCTCTGCTACACTGCTCAATCTCTGCTACACTGATCAATCACTGCTACACTGATCAATCTCTGCTACACTGCTTAATCTCTGCTACACTGATCAATCTAACCCCTCTCTGCTGCACTGATCAATCTCTGCTACACTGATCAATCTAATCCCTCCCTGCTACACTGCTCAATCTCTGCTACACTGCTCAATCTCTGCTGCACTGCTCAATCCCTGCTACACTGATCAATCTCTGCTACCCTGATCAATTTGTGCTACGCTGATCAATCTCTGCTACACTGCTCAATCTCTGCTACTCTGCTCAATCTCTGCTACACTGATCAATCTCTGCTACACTGATCAATCTCTGCTACACTGATCAATCTCTGCTACAGTCCTCAATCTCTGGTACACTGATCAATCTAACCCCTCTCTGCTACAGTGATCAATCTATCCCCTCTGTGCTACACTGCTCAATCTAACCCCACTGTTCTGCACTGCTCAATCTCTGCTACACTGATCAATCTCTGCTACACTGCTCAATCTCTGCTACACTGATCAATCTCTGCTACACTGCTCAATCTGTGCTACACTGATCAATCTCTACTACACTGCTCAATCTCTGCTACACTGATGAATCTAACCCCTCTCTGCTACACTGATCAATCTCTGCTACCCTGATAAATCTAACCCCTCTCTGCTACACTGCTCAATCTCTGCTACACTGATCAATCTCTGCTACACTGATGAATCTCTGCTACGCTTTTCTCAATCTCTGCTACACTGATCAATCTCTGCCTCACTGATCAATCTCTGCTACAGTGCTCAATCTCTGGTACACTGATCAATCTAACCCCTCTCTGCTACAGTGATCAATCTATCCCCTCTGTGCTACACTGCTCAATCTAACCCCACTGTTCTGCACTGCTCAATCACTGCTACACTGATCAATCTCTGCTACACTGCTCAATCTCTGCTACACTGATCAATCTGTGCTACACTGCTCAATCTCTGCGACACTGATCAATCTCTGCTACACTGATCAATCTCTGCTACACTGCTCAATCTGTGCTACACTGATCAATCTCTACTACACTGCTCAATCTCTGCTACACTGATGAATCTAACCCCTCTCTGCTACACTGATCAATCTCTGCAACACTGATAAATCTAACCCCTCTCTGCTACACTGCTCAATCTCTGCTACACTGATCAATCTCTGCTACACTGATGAATCTTTGCTACGCTTCTCAATCTCTGCTACACTGATCAATCTCTGCCTCACTGATCAATCTAACCCCTCTCTGCTACACTGATCAATCTATCCCCTCTCTGCTACACTGCTCAATCTAACCCCACTGTTCTACACTGCTCAATCTCTGCTACACTGATCAATCTGTGCTATACTGCTCAATCTCTGCTACACTGATCAATCTGTGCTACACTGCTCAATCTCTGCTACACTGATCGATCTGTGCTACGCTGATCAATCTCTACTACACTGCTCAATCTCTGCTACACCGATCAATCTCTGCTACACTGATCAATCTCTGCTACACTGATCAATCTCTGCTACAGTCCTCAATCTCTGGTACACTGATCAATCTAACCCCTCTCTGCTACTGTGATCAATCTATCCCCTCTGTGCTACACTGCTCAATCTAACCCCACTGTTCTGCACTGCTCAATCTCTGCTACACTGATCAATCTCTGCTACACTGCTCAATCTCTGCTACACTGATCAATCTCTGCTACACTGCTCAATCTGTGCTACACTGATCAATCTCTACTACACTGCTCAATCTCTGCTACACTGATGAATCTAACCCCTCTCTGCTACACTGATCAATCTCTGCTACCCTGATAAATCTAACCCCTCTCTGCTACACTGCTCAATCTCTGCTACACTGATCAATCTCTGCTACACTGATGAATCTCTGCTACGCTTCTCAATCTCTGCTACACTGATCAATCTCTGCCTCACTGATCAATCTCTGCTACACTGCTCAATCTGTGCTACACTGATCAATCTCTACTACACTGCTCAATCTCTGCTACACTGATGAATCTAACCCCTCTCTGCTACACTGCTCAATCTCTGCTACACTGATCAATCTGTGCTACACTCTTCAATCTCGGCTACACTGCTCAATCTCTGCTATACTGATCAATCTCTGCTACACTGATCAATATAACCCCTCTCTGCTACACTGCTCAATCTCTGCTACACTGCTCAATCTCTGCTACACTGCTCAATCTCTGCTACACTGATCAATCTCTGCTACACTGATCAATCTCTGCAACACTGCTCAATCTCTGCTACACTGATCAATCTCTGCTACTCTGCTCAATCTCTGCTACACTGATCAATCTCTGCTACACTGATCAATCTCTGCTACACTGATCAATCTCTGCTACACGGCTCAATCTGTGCTACACTGCTCAATCTCTACTACACTGATCAATCCCTGCTACACTGATCAATCTAACCCCTCTCTGCTGCACTGCTGAATCTTTGCTACACTGCTCAATCTCTGCTACACTGATCAATCTGTGCTACACTGCTCAATCTCTGCTACACTGATCAATCTCTGCTACACTGATCAATCTGTGCTACACTGCTCAATCTCTGCTACACTGATCAATCTCTGCCACACTGATCTATCAACCCCTCTCTTCTGCACTGCTCAATATCTGCTACACTGATTAATCTCTGCTACACTGATCTATCAACCCCTCTCTTCTGCACTGCTCAATATCTGCTACACTGATTAATCTCTGCTACACTGCTCGATCTCTGGTACACTGATCAATCTCTGCTACACTGATCAATCTAACCCCTCTCTGCTACACTGATCAATCTCTGCTACACTGCTCAATCTCTGCTACAATGATGAATCTCTGCTACACTGATCAATCTCTGCTACACTGCTCAATCTCTGCTACACTGATCAATCTCTGCTACACTGATCTATCTCTGCTACACTGATCAATCTAAACCTTCTCTGCTACACTGCTCAATCTCTGCTACACTGATCAATCTCTGCTACACTGCTCAATCTCTGCTACACTGCTCAATCTCTGCTACACTGATGAACCTCTGCTACACTGATCAATCTCTGCTACACTGATCAATCTAACCCCTCTCTACTACACTGCTCAATCTCTGCTACACTGCTCAATCTCTGCTACACTGCTCAATCTCTGCTACACTGATCAATCTGTGCTGCACTGCTGAATCTCTGCTACACTGATTAATCTCTGCTACACTGCTCAATCTTTGGTACACTGATCAATCTAACCCCTCTCTGCTACACTGCTCAATCTCTGCTACAATGATCAATATCTGCTACACTGCTGAATCTCTGCTGCACTGATCAATCTCTGCTACACTGCTCAATCTCTGCTACACTGCTCAATCTCTGCTACACTGCTCAATCTCTGCTACACTGATGAATCTCTGCTACACTGATCAATCTCTGCTACACTGATAAATCTAACCCTTCTCTGCTACACTGCTCAATCTCTGCTACACTGCTCAATCTCTGCTACACTGATCAATCTCTGCTACACTGCTCAATCCCTGCTACACTGATCAATCTCTGCTACACTGCTGAATCTCTGCTACACTGATCAATCTCTGCAACACTGCTCAATCTCTGCTACACTGATCAATCTAACCCCTCTCTGCTACACTGATCAATCTCTGCTACACTGATAAATCTAACCCCTCTCTGCTACACTGCTGAATCTCTGCTACACTGATGAATCTGTGCTACACTGTTCAATCTCGACTACACTGCTCAATCTCTGCTACACTGCTCAATCTCTGCTACACTGCTCAATCTCTGCTACACTGATCAATCACTGCTACACTGATCAATCTCTGCTACACTGCTTAATCTCTGCTACACTGATCAATCTAACCCCTCTCTGCTGCACTGATCAATCTCTGCTACACTGATCAATCTAATCCCTCCCTGCTACACTGCTCAATCTCTGCTACACTGCTCAATCTCTGCTGCACTGCTCAATCCCTGCTACACTGATCAATCTCTGCTACCCTGATCAATTTGTGCTACGCTGATCAATCTCTGCTACACTGCTCAATCTCTGCTACTCTGCTCAATCTCTGCTACACTGATCAATCTCTGCTACACTGATCAATCTCTGCTACACTGATCAATCTCTGCTACAGTCCTCAATCTCTGGTACACTGATCAATCTAACCCCTCTCTGCTACAGTGATCAATCTATCCCCTCTGTGCTACACTGCTCAATCTAACCCCACTGTTCTGCACTGCTCAATCTCTGCTACACTGATCAATCTCTGCTACACTGCTCAATCTCTGCTACACTGATCAATCTCTGCTACACTGCTCAATCTGTGCTACACTGATCAATCTCTACTACACTGCTCAATCTCTGCTACACTGATGAATCTAACCCCTCTCTGCTACACTGATCAATCTCTGCTACCCTGATAAATCTAACCCCTCTCTGCTACACTGCTCAATCTCTGCTACACTGATCAATCTCTGCTACACTGATGAATCTCTGCTACGCTTCTCAATCTCTGCTACACTGATCAATCTCTGCCTCACTGATCAATCTCTGCTACAGTGCTCAATCTCTGGTACACTGATCAATCTAACCCCTCTCTGCTACAGTGATCAATCTATCCCCTCTGTGCTACACTGCTCAATCTAACCCCACTGTTCTGCACTGCTCAATCACTGCTACACTGATCAATCTCTGCTACACTGCTCAATCTCTGCTACACTGATCAATCTGTGCTACACTGCTCAATCTCTGCGACACTGATCAATCTCTGCTACACTGATCAATCTCTGCTACACTGCTCAATCTGTGCTACACTGATCAATCTCTACTACACTGCTCAATCTCTGCTACACTGATGAATCTAACCCCTCTCTGCTACACTGATCAATCTCTGCAACACTGATAAATCTAACCCCTCTCTGCTACACTGCTCAATCTCTGCTACACTGATCAATCTCTGCTACACTGATGAATCTTTGCTACGCTTCTCAATCTCTGCTACACTGATCAATCTCTGCCTCACTGATCAATCTAACCCCTCTCTGCTACACTGATCAATCTATCCCCTCTCTGCTACACTGCTCAATCTAACCCCACTGTTCTACACTGCTCAATCTCTGCTACACTGATCAATCTGTGCTATACTGCTCAATCTCTGCTACACTGATCAATCTGTGCTACACTGCTCAATCTCTGCTACACTGATCGATCTGTGCTACGCTGATCAATCTCTACTACACTGCTCAATCTCTGCTACACCGATCAATCTCTGCTACACTGATCAATCTCTGCTACACTGATCAATCTCTGCTACAGTCCTCAATCTCTGGTACACTGATCAATCTAACCCCTCTCTGCTACTGTGATCAATCTATCCCCTCTGTGCTACACTGCTCAATCTAACCCCACTGTTCTGCACTGCTCAATCTCTGCTACACTGATCAATCTCTGCTACACTGCTCAATCTCTGCTACACTGATCAATCTCTGCTACACTGCTCAATCTGTGCTACACTGATCAATCTCTACTACACTGCTCAATCTCTGCTACACTGATGAATCTAACCCCTCTCTGCTACACTGATCAATCTCTGCTACCCTGATAAATCTAACCCCTCTCTGCTACACTGCTCAATCTCTGCTACACTGATCAATCTCTGCTACACTGATGAATCTCTGCTACGCTTCTCAATCTCTGCTACACTGATCAATCTCTGCCTCACTGATCAATCTCTGCTACAGTGCTCAATCTCTGGTACACTGATCAATCTAACCCCTCTCTGCTACAATGCTCAATCTCTGCTGCAATGATCAATATCTGCTACACTGCTCAATCTTTGCTGCACTGATCAATCTCTGCTACACTGCTCAATCTCTGCTACACTGATCAATCTCTTCTACAATGATAAATCTAACCCTTCTCTGCTACACTGCTCAATCTCTGCTACACTGATCAATCTAACCCTTTCTGCAACACTGCTCAATCTCTGCTACAAAGATCAATATCTGCTACACTGCTCAATCTCTGCTGCACTGATCAATCTCTGCTACACTGATGAATCTCTGCTACACTGATCAATCTCTGCTACACTGCTCAATCTCTGCTACACTGCTCAATCTCTGCTACACTGATGAATCTCTGCTACACTGATCAATCTCTGCTACACTGATAAATCTAACCCTTCTCTGCTACACTGCTCAATCTCTGCTACACTGCTCAATCTCTGCTACACTGATCAATCTCTGCTACACTGCTCAATCCCTGCTACACTGATCAATCTCTGCTACACTGCTGAATCTCTGCTACACTGATCAATCTCTGCAACACTGCTCAATCTCTGCTACACTGATCAATCTAACCCCTCTCTGCTACACTGATCAATCTCTGCTACACTGATAAATCTAACCCCTCTCTGCTACACTGCTGAATCTCTGCTACACTGATGAATCTGTGCTACACTGTTCAATCTCGACTACACTGCTCAATCTCTGCTACACTGCTCAATCTCTGCTACACTGATGAATCTCTGCTACACTGATCAATCTCTGCTACACTGATAAATCTAACCCTTCTCTGCTACACTGCTCAATCTCTGCTACACTGCTCAATCTCTGCTACACTGATCAATCTCTGCTACACTGCTCAATCCCTGCTACACTGATCAATCTCTGCTACACTGCTGAATCTCTGCTACACTGATCAATCTCTGCAACACTGCTCAATCTCTGCTACACTGATCAATCTAACCCCTCTCTGCTACACTGATCAATCTCTGCTACACTGATAAATCTAACCCCTCTCTGCTACACTGCTGAATCTCTGCTACACTGATGAATCTGTGCTACACTGTTCAATCTCGACTACACTGCTCAATCTCTGCTACACTGCTCAATCTCTGCTACACTGCTCAATCTCTGCTACACTGATCAATCACTGCTACACTGATCAATCTCTGCTACACTGCTTAATCTCTGCTACACTGATCAATCTAACCCCTCTCTGCTGCACTGATCAATCTCTGCTACACTGATCAATCTAATCCCTCCCTGCTACACTGCTCAATCTCTGCTACACTGCTCAATCTCTGCTGCACTGCTCAATCCCTGCTACACTGATCAATCTCTGCTACCCTGATCAATTTGTGCTACGCTGATCAATCTCTGCTACACTGCTCAATCTCTGCTACTCTGCTCAATCTCTGCTACACTGATCAATCTCTGCTACACTGATCAATCTCTGCTACACTGATCAATCTCTGCTACAGTCCTCAATCTCTGGTACACTGATCAATCTAACCCCTCTCTGCTACAGTGATCAATCTATCCCCTCTGTGCTACACTGCTCAATCTAACCCCACTGTTCTGCACTGCTCAATCTCTGCTACACTGATCAATCTCTGCTACACTGCTCAATCTCTGCTACACTGATCAATCTCTGCTACACTGCTCAATCTGTGCTACACTGATCAATCTCTACTACACTGCTCAATCTCTGCTACACTGATGAATCTAACCCCTCTCTGCTACACTGATCAATCTCTGCTACCCTGATAAATCTAACCCCTCTCTGCTACACTGCTCAATCTCTGCTACACTGATCAATCTCTGCTACACTGATGAATCTCTGCTACGCTTCTCAATCTCTGCTACACTGATCAATCTCTGCCTCACTGATCAATCTCTGCTACAGTGCTCAATCTCTGGTACACTGATCAATCTAACCCCTCTCTGCTACAGTGATCAATCTATCCCCTCTGTGCTACACTGCTCAATCTAACCCCACTGTTCTGCACTGCTCAATCACTGCTACACTGATCAATCTCTGCTACACTGCTCAATCTCTGCTACACTGATCAATCTGTGCTACACTGCTCAATCTCTGCGACACTGATCAATCTCTGCTACACTGATCAATCTCTGCTACACTGCTCAATCTGTGCTACACTGATCAATCTCTACTACACTGCTCAATCTCTGCTACACTGATGAATCTAACCCCTCTCTGCTACACTGATCAATCTCTGCAACACTGATAAATCTAACCCCTCTCTGCTACACTGCTCAATCTCTGCTACACTGATCAATCTCTGCTACACTGATGAATCTTTGCTACGCTTCTCAATCTCTGCTACACTGATCAATCTCTGCCTCACTGATCAATCTAACCCCTCTCTGCTACACTGATCAATCTATCCCCTCTCTGCTACACTGCTCAATCTAACCCCACTGTTCTACACTGCTCAATCTCTGCTACACTGATCAATCTGTGCTATACTGCTCAATCTCTGCTACACTGATCAATCTGTGCTACACTGCTCAATCTCTGCTACACTGATCGATCTGTGCTACGCTGATCAATCTCTACTACACTGCTCAATCTCTGCTACACCGATCAATCTCTGCTACACTGATCAATCTCTGCTACACTGATCAATCTCTGCTACAGTCCTCAATCTCTGGTACACTGATCAATCTAACCCCTCTCTGCTACTGTGATCAATCTATCCCCTCTGTGCTACACTGCTCAATCTAACCCCACTGTTCTGCACTGCTCAATCTCTGCTACACTGATCAATCTCTGCTACACTGCTCAATCTCTGCTACACTGATCAATCTCTGCTACACTGCTCAATCTGTGCTACACTGATCAATCTCTACTACACTGCTCAATCTCTGCTACACTGATGAATCTAACCCCTCTCTGCTACACTGATCACTCTCTGCTACCCTGATAAATCTAACCCCTCTCTGCTACACTGCTCAATCTCTGCTACACTGATCAATCTCTGCTACACTGATGAATCTCTGCTACGCTTCTCAATCTCTGCTACACTGATCAATCTCTGCCTCACTGATCAATCTCTGCTACAGTGCTCAATCTCTGGTACACTGATCAATCTAACCCCTCTCTGCTACAATGCTCAATCTCTGCTGCAATGATCAATATCTGCTACACTGCTCAATCTTTGCTGCACTGATCAATCTCTGCTACACTGCTCAATCTCTGCTACACTGATCAATCTCTTCTACAATGATAAATCTAACCCTTCTCTGCTACACTGCTCAATCTCTGCTACACTGATCAATCTAACCCTTTCTGCAACACTGCTCAATCTCTGCTACAAAGATCAATATCTGCTACACTGCTCAATCTCTGCTGCACTGATCAATCTCTGCTACACTGATGAATCTCTGCTACACTGATCAATCTCTGCTACACTGCTCAATCTCTGCTACACTGCTCAATCTCTGCTACACTGATGAATCTCTGCTACACTGATCAATCTCTGCTACACTGATAAATCTAACCCTTCTCTGCTACACTGCTCAATCTCTGCTACACTGCTCAATCTCTGCTACACTGATCAATCTCTGCTACACTGCTCAATCCCTGCTACACTGATCAATCTCTGCTACACTGCTGAATCTCTGCTACACTGATCAATCTCTGCAACACTGCTCAATCTCTGCTACACTGATCAATCTAACCCCTCTCTGCTACACTGATCAATCTCTGCTACACTGATAAATCTAACCCCTCTCTGCTACACTGCTGAATCTCTGCTACACTGATGAATCTGTGCTACACTGTTCAATCTCGACTACACTGCTCAATCTCTGCTACACTGCTCAATCTCTGCTACACTGCTCAATCTCTGCTACACTGATCAATCACTGCTACACTGATCAATCTCTGCTACACTGCTTAATCTCTGCTACACTGATCAATCTAACCCCTCTCTGCTGCACTGATCAATCTCTGCTACACTGATCAATCTAATCCCTCCCTGCTACACTGCTCAATCTCTGCTACACTGCTCAATCTCTGCTGCACTGCTCAATCCCTGCTACACTGATCAATCTCTGCTACCCTGATCAATTTGTGCTACGCTGATCAATCTCTGCTACACTGCTCAATCTCTGCTACTCTGCTCAATCTCTGCTACACTGATCAATCTCTGCTACACTGATCAATCTCTGCTACACTGATCAATCTCTGCTACAGTCCTCAATCTCTGGTACACTGATCAATCTAACCCCTCTCTGCTACAGTGATCAATCTATCCCCTCTGTGCTACACTGCTCAATCTAACCCCACTGTTCTGCACTGCTCAATCTCTGCTACACTGATCAATCTCTGCTACACTGCTCAATCTCTGCTACACTGATCAATCTCTGCTACACTGCTCAATCTGTGCTACACTGATCAATCTCTACTACACTGCTCAATCTCTGCTACACTGATGAATCTAACCCCTCTCTGCTACACTGATCAATCTCTGCTACCCTGATAAATCTAACCCCTCTCTGCTACACTGCTCAATCTCTGCTACACTGATCAATCTCTGCTACACTGATGAATCTCTGCTACGCTTCTCAATCTCTGCTACACTGATCAATCTCTGCCTCACTGATCAATCTCTGCTACAGTGCTCAATCTCTGGTACACTGATCAATCTAACCCCTCTCTGCTACAGTGATCAATCTATCCCCTCTGTGCTACACTGCTCAATCTAACCCCACTGTTCTGCACTGCTCAATCACTGCTACACTGATCAATCTCTGCTACACTGCTCAATCTCTGCTACACTGATCAATCTGTGCTACACTGCTCAATCTCTGCGACACTGATCAATCTCTGCTACACTGATCAATCTCTGCTACACTGCTCAATCTGTGCTACACTGATCAATCTCTACTACACTGCTCAATCTCTGCTACACTGATGAATCTAACCCCTCTCTGCTACACTGATCAATCTCTGCAACACTGATAAATCTAACCCCTCTCTGCTACACTGCTCAATCTCTGCTACACTGATCAATCTCTGCTACACTGATGAATCTTTGCTACGCTTCTCAATCTCTGCTACACTGATCAATCTCTGCCTCACTGATCAATCTAACCCCTCTCTGCTACACTGATCAATCTATCCCCTCTCTGCTACACTGCTCAATCTAACCCCACTGTTCTACACTGCTCAATCTCTGCTACACTGATCAATCTGTGCTATACTGCTCAATCTCTGCTACACTGATCAATCTGTGCTACACTGCTCAATCTCTGCTACACTGATCGATCTGTGCTACGCTGATCAATCTCTACTACACTGCTCAATCTCTGCTACACCGATCAATCTCTGCTACACTGATCAATCTCTGCTACACTGATCAATCTCTGCTACAGTCCTCAATCTCTGGTACACTGATCAATCTAACCCCTCTCTGCTACTGTGATCAATCTATCCCCTCTGTGCTACACTGCTCAATCTAACCCCACTGTTCTGCACTGCTCAATCTCTGCTACACTGATCAATCTCTGCTACACTGCTCAATCTCTGCTACACTGATCAATCTCTGCTACACTGCTCAATCTGTGCTACACTGATCAATCTCTACTACACTGCTCAATCTCTGCTACACTGATGAATCTAACCCCTCTCTGCTACACTGATCAATCTCTGCTACCCTGATAAATCTAACCCCTCTCTGCTACACTGCTCAATCTCTGCTACACTGATCAATCTCTGCTACACTGATGAATCTCTGCTACGCTTCTCAATCTCTGCTACACTGATCAATCTCTGCCTCACTGATCAATCTCTGCTACAGTGCTCAATCTCTGGTACACTGATCAATCTAACCCCTCTCTGCTACAATGCTCAATCTCTGCTGCAATGATCAATATCTGCTACACTGCTCAATCTTTGCTGCACTGATCAATCTCTGCTACACTGCTCAATCTCTGCTACACTGATCAATCTCTTCTACAATGATAAATCTAACCCTTCTCTGCTACACTGCTCAATCTCTGCTACACTGATCAATCTAACCCTTTCTGCAACACTGCTCAATCTCTGCTACAAAGATCAATATCTGCTACACTGCTCAATCTCTGCTGCACTGATCAATCTCTGCTACACTGATGAATCTCTGCTACACTGATCAATCTCTGCTACACTGATAAATCTAAGCCTTCTCTGCTACACTGCTCAATCTCTGCTACACTGCTCAATCTCTGCTACACTGATCAATCTGTGCTACACTGATCAAACTCTGCTACACTGCACAATCTCTGCTACACTGCTCAATCTGTGCTACCCTGATCAATCTCTGCTACACTGATGAATCTAACCCCTCTCTGCTGCACTGCTCAATCTCTGCTACACTGATCAACCTCTGCTACACTGCTCAATCTCTGCTACACTGATCAATCTGTGCTACGCTGATCAATCTCTACTACACTGCTCAATCTCTGATACACTGATCAATCTCTGCGACACTGCTCCATCTCTGCTACACTGATCAATCTCTACTACACTAATCAATCTCTGCTACACTGATTAATCTCTGCTACACTGCTCAATCTCTGGTACACTGATCAATCTAACCCCTCTCTGCTACATTGCTCAATCTCTGCTGCAATGATCAATATCTGCCACACTGCTCAATCTCCGCTGCACTGATCAATCTCTGCTACACTGCTCAATCTCTGCTACACTGCTCAATCTCTGCTACACTGATCAATCTCTGTACACTGATAAATCTAACCCTTCTCTGCTACACTGCTCAATCTCTGCTACACTGATCAATCTAACCCCTCTCTGAAACACTGCTCAATCTCTGCTACAATGATCAATATCTGCTACACTGCTCAATCTCTGCTACACTGCTGAATCTCTGCCTCACTGATCAATCTAACCCCTCTCTGCTACACTGATCAATCTGTGCTATACTGATCAATCTCGGCTACACTGATCAATCTAACCCCTCTCTGCTACACTAATCAATCTCTGCTACACTGATCAATCTATGCTACACTGATAAATCTAACCCCTCTCTGCTACACTGCTCAATCTCTGCTACACTGCTCAATCTCTGCTGCACTGATCAATCTCGGCTACACTGCTCAATCTCTGCTATACTGATCAATCTCTGCAACACTGATCAATCTAACCCCTCTCTGCTACACTGCTCAATTTCTGCTACACTGATCAATCTCTGCTACACTGATCAATCTCTGCTGCACTGCTCAATCTCTGCTACACTGATCAATCTCTACTACACTGCTCAATCTCTGCTACACTGATTAATCTCTGCTACACTGCTGAATCTCTGGTACACTGATCAATCTAACCCCTCTCTGCTACACTGTTCAATCTGTGGTACACTGGTCAATCTCTGCTACACTGATCAATCTCTGCTGCACTGCTCAATCTCTGCTACACTGATTAATCTCTGCTACACTGCTCAATCTCTGGTACACTGATCAATCTAACCCCTCTCTGCTACACTGCTCAATCTCTGCGACAATGATCAATCTCTGCTACACTGATGAAGCTGTGCTACACTGATCAATCTCTGCTACACTGATAAATCTAACCCTTCTCTGCTACACTGCTCAATCTCTGCTACACTGCTCAATCTTTGCTACACTGATCAATCACTGCTACACTGCTCAATCTCTGCTACACTGATCAATCTCTGCTACACTGCTGAATCTCTGCTACACTGATCAATCTCTGCTACACTGATCAATCTCTGCAACATTGCTCAATCTCTGCTACACTGATCAATCTCTGCTTCACTGCTCAATCTCTGCTACACTGATCAACCAGTGCGACAATGCTCAATCTCTTCTACACTGATAAATCTAACCCTTCTCTGCTACGCTGCTCAATCTCTGCTACACTGATCAATCTAACCCCTCTCTGCTACAATGCTCAATCTCTGCTGCAATGATCAATATCTGCTACACTGCTCAATCTCTGCTGCACTGATCAATCTCTGCTACACTGCTCAATCTCTGCTACACTGCTCAATCTCTGCTACACTGATCAATCTCTTCTACAGTGATAAATCTAACCCTTCTCTGCTACACTGCTCAATCTCTGCTACACTGATCAATCTAACCCTTTCTGCAACACTGCTCAATCTCTGCTACAATGATCAATATCTGCTACACTGCTCAATCTCTGCTGCACTGATCAATCTCTGCTACACTGATGAATCTCTGCTACACTGATCAATCTCTGCTACACTGATAAATCTAAGCCTTCTCTGCTACACTGCTCAATCTCTGCTACACTGCTCAATCTCTGCTACACTGATCAATCTGTGCTACACTGATCAATCTCTACTACACTGCTCAATCTCTGATACACTGATCAATCTCTGCGTCACTGCTCCATCTCTGCTACACTGATCAATCTCTACTACACTGATCAATATCTGCTACACTGATTAATCTCTGCTACACTGCTCAATCTCTGGAACACTGATCAATCTAACCCCTCTCTGCTACACTGATCAATCTATCCCCTCTCTGCTACACTGCTCAATCTAACCCCACTGTTCTACACTGCTCAATCTCTGCTACACTGATCAATCTCTGCTTCACTGCTCAATCTCTGCTACACTGATCAATCTGCGCGACACTGCTCAATCTCTGCTACACTGCTCAATCTCTGCTACACTGATTAATCTCTGCTACACTGCTCAATCTCTGGTACAATGATCAATCTAACCCCTCTCTGCTACAATGCTCAATCTCTGCTGCAATGATCAATATCTGCTACACTGCTCAATCTCTGCTGCACTGATCAATCTCTGCTACACTGCTCAATCTCTGCTACACTGCTCAATCTCTGCTACACTGATCAATCTCTGCGACACTGCTCCATCTCTGCTACACTGATCAATCTCTACTACACTGATCAATATCTGCTACACTGATTAATCTCTGCTACACTGCTCAATCTCTGGTACACTGATCAATCTAACCCCTCTCTGCTACACTGATCAATCTATCCCCTCTCTGCTACACTGCTCAATCTAACCCCACTGTTCTACACTGCTCAATCTCTGCTACACTGATCAATCTCTGCTTCACTGCTCAATCTCTGCTACACTGATCAACCAGTGCGACAATGCTCAATCTCTTCTACACTGATAAATCTAACCCTTCTCTGCTACACAGCTCAATCTCTGCTACACTGATCAATCTAACCCCTCTCTGCTACAATGCTCAATCTCTGCTGCAATGATCAATATCTGCTACACTGCTCAATCTTTGCTGCACTGATCAATCTCTGCTACACTGCTCAATCTCTGCTACACTGCTCAATCTCTGCTACACTGATCAATCTCTTCTACAATGATAAATCTAACCCTTCTCTGCTACACTGCTCAATCTCTGCTACACTGATCAATCTAACCCTTTCTGCAACACTGCTCAATCTCTGCTACAATGATCAATATCTGCTACACTGCTCAATCTCTGCTACACTGATCAATCTCTGCTACACTGATCAATCTAACCCCTCTCTGCTGCACTGCTGAATCTTTGCTACACTGCTCAATCTCTGCAACACTGATCAATCTGTGCTACACTGCTCAATCTCTGCTACACTGATCAATCTCTGCTACACTGATCAATCTGTGCTACACTGCTCAATCTCTGCTACACTGATCAATCTCTGCTACACTGATCTATCAACCCCTCTCTTCTGCACTGCTCAATATCTGCTACACTGATTAATCTCTGCTACACTGATCTATCAACCCCTCTCTTCTGCACTGCTCAATATCTGCTACACTGATCAATCTCTGCTACACTGATCAATCTAACCCCTCTCTGCTACACTGATCAATCTCTGCTACACTGCTCAATCTCTGCTACAATGATGAATCTCTGCTACACTGATCAATCTCTGCTACACTGCTCAATCTCTGCTACACTGATCAATCTCTGCTACACTGATCTATCTCTGCTACACTGATCAATCTAAACCTTCTCTGCTACACTGCTCAATCTCTGCTACACTGATCAATCTCTGCTCCACTGCTCAATCTCTGCTACACTGCTCAATCTCTGCTACACTGATGAACCTCTGCTACACTGATCAATCTCTGCTACACTGATCAATCTAACCCCTCTCTACTACACTGCTCAATCTCTGCTACACTGCTCAATCTCTGCTACACTGCTCAATCTCTGCTACACTGATCAATCTGTGCTGCACTGCTGAATCTCTGCTACACTTATTAATCTCTGCTACACTGCTCAATCTTTGGTACACTGATCAATCTAACCCCTCTCTGCTACACTGCTCAATCTCTGCTACAATGATCAATATCTGCTACACTGCTGAATCTCTGCTGCACTGATCAATCTCTGCTACACTGCTCAATCTCTGCTACACTGCTCAATCTCTGCTACACTGATGAATCTCTGCTACACTGATCAATCTCTGCTACACTGATAAATCTAACCCTTCTCTGCTACACTGCTCAATCTCTGCTACACTGCTCAATCTCTGCTACACTGATCAATCTCTGCTACACTGCTCAATCCCTGCTACACTGATCAATCTCTGCTACACTGCTGAATCTCTGCTACACTGATCAATCTCTGCAACACTGCTCAATCTCTGCTACACTGATCAATCTAACCCCTCTCTGCTACACTGATCAATCTGTGCTACACTGATCAATCTCTGCTACACTGATCAATCTAACCCCTCTCAGCTACACTGATCAATCTCTGCTACACTGATAAATCTAACCCCTCTCTGCTACACTGCTGAATCTCTGCTGCACTGATGAATCTGTGCTACACTGTTCAATCTCGACTACACTGCTCAATCTCTGCTACACTGCTCAATCTCTGCTACACTGCTCAATCTCTGCTACACTGATCAATCACTGCTACACTGATCAATCTCTGCTACACTGCTTAATCTCTGCTACACTGATCAATCACTGCTAGACTGCTCAATCTCTGCTACACTGCTCAACCTCTGCTTCACTGCTCAATCTCTGCAACACTGATCAATCTCTGCTACACTGATCAATCTAACCCCTCTCTGCTGCACTGATCAATCACTGCCACACTGATCAATCTAATCCCTCCCTGCTACACTGCTCAATCTCTGCTACACTGCTCAATCTCTGCTGCACTGCTCAATCCCTGCTACACTGATCAATCTCTGCTACACTGATCAATTTGTGCTACGCTGATCAATCTCTGCTACACTGATCAATCTCTGCTACACTGATCAATTTGTGCTACGCTGATCAATCTCTGCTACACTGCTCAATCTCTGCTACTCTGCTCAATCTCTGCTACACTGATCAATCTCTGCTACACTGATCAATCTCTGCTACACTGATCAATCTCTGCTACAGTCCTCAATCTCTGGTACACTGATCAATCTAACCCCTCTCTGCTACAGTGATCAATCTATCCCCTCTGTGCTACACTGCTCAATCTAACCCCACTGTTCTGCACTGCTCAATCTCTGCTACACTGATCAATCTCTGCTACACTGCTCAATCTCTGCTACACTGATCAATCTCTGCTACACTGCTCAATCTGTGCTACACTGATCAATCTCTACTACACTGCTCAATCTCTGCTACACTGATGAATCTAACCCCTCTCTGCTACACTGATCAATCTCTGCTACACTGATAAATCTAACCCCTCTCTGCTACACTGCTCAATCTCTGCTACACTGATCAATCTCTGCTCCACTGATCAATCTAACCCCTCTCTGCTACACTGATCAATCTCTGCTACACTGATAAATCTAACCCCTCTCTGCTACACTGCTCAATCTCTGCTACACTGATCAATCTGTGCTACACTCTTCAATCTCGGCTACACTGCTCAATCTCTGCTATACTGATCAATCTCTGCTACACTGATCAATATAACCCCTCTCTGCTACACTGCTCAATCTCTGCTACACTGCTCAATCTCTGCTACACTGCTCAATCTCTGCTACACTGATCAATCTCTGCTACACTGATCAATCTCTGCAACACTGCTCAATCTCTGCTACACTGATCAATCTCTGCTACTCTGCTCAATCTCTGCTACACTGATCAATCTCTGCTACACTGATCAATCTCTGCTACACTGATCAATCTCTGCTACACGGCTCAATCTGTGCTACACTGCTCAATCTCTACTACACTGATCAATCCCTGCTACACTGATCAATCTAACCCCTCTCTGCTGCACTGCTGAATCTTTGCTACACTGCTCAATCTCTGCTACACTGATCAATCTGTGCTACACTGCTCAATCTCTGCTACACTGATCAATCTCTGCTACACTGATCAATCTGTGCTACACTGCTCAATCTCTGCTACACTGATCAATCTCTGCCACACTGATCTATCAACCCCTCTCTTCTGCACTGCTCAATATCTGCTACACTGATTATTCTCTGCTACACTGATCTATCAACCCCTCTCTTCTGCACTGCTCAATATCTGCTACACTGATTAATCTCTGCTACACTGCTCGATCTCTGGTACACTGATCAATCTCTGCTACACTGATCAATCTAACCCCTGTCTGCTACACTGATCAATCTCTGCTACACTGCTCAATCTCTGCTACAATGATGAATCTCTGCTACACTGATCAATCTCTGCTACACTGCTCAATCTCTGCTACACTGATCAATCTCTGCTACACTGATCTATCTCTGCTACACTGATCAATCTAAACCTTCTCTGCTACACTGCTCAATCTCTGCTACACTGATCAATCTCTGCTACACTGCTCAATCTCTGCTACACTGCTCAATCTCTGCTACACTGATGAACCTCTGCTACACTGATCAATCTCTGCTACACTGATCAATCTAACCCCTCTCTACTACACTGCTCAATCTCTGCTACACTGCTCAATCTCTGCTACACTGCTCAATCTCTGCTACACTGATCAATCTGTGCTGCACTGCTCAATCTCTGCTACACTGATCAATCTCTGCTACACTGATAAATCTAACCCTTCTCTGCTACACTGCTCAATCTCTGCTACACTGCTCAATCTCTGCTACACTGATCAATCTCTGCTACACTGCTCAATCCCTGCTACACTGATCAATCTCTGCTACACTGCTGAATCTCTGCTACACTGATCAATATCTGCAACACTGCTCAATCTCTGCTACACTGATCAATCTAACCCCTCTCTGCTACACTGATCAATCTGTGCTACACTGATCAATCTCTGCTACACTGATCAATCTAACCCCTCTCAGCTACACTGATCAATCTCTGCTACACTGATAAATCTAACCCCTCTCTGCTACACTGCTGAATCTCTGCTACACTGATGAATCTGTGCTACACTGTTCAATCTCGACTACACTGCTCAATCTCTGCTACACTGCTCAATCTCTGCTACACTGCTCAATCTCTGCTACACTGATCAATCACTGCTACACTGATCAATCTCTGCTACACTGCTTAATCTCTGCTACACTGATCAATCACTGCTAGACTGCTCAATCTCTGCTACACTGCTCAACCTCTGCTACACTGCTCAATCTCTGCAACACTGATCAATCTCTGCTACACTGATCAATCTAACCCCTCTCTGCTGCACTGATCAATCACTGCCACACTGATCAATCTAATCCCTCCCTGCTACACTGCTCAATCTCTGCTACACTGCTCAATCTCAGCTGCACTGCTCAATCCCTGCTACACTGATCAATCTCTGCTACACTGATCAATTTGTGCTACGCTGATCAATCTCTGCTACACTGATCAATCTCTGCTACACTGATCAATTTGTGCTACGCTGATCAATCTCTGCTACACTGCTCAATCTCTGCTACTCTGCTCAATCTCTGCTACACTGATCAATCTCTGCTACACTGATCAATCTCTGCTACACTGATCAATCTCTGCTACAGTCCTCAATCTCTGGTACACTGATCAATCTAACCCCTCTCTGCTACAGTGATCAATCTATCCCCTCTGTGCTACACTGCTCAATCTAACCCCACTGTTCTGCACTGCTCAATCTCTGCTACACTGATCAATCTCTGCTACACTGCTGAATCTCTGCTACACTGATCAATCTCTGCTACACTGATCAATCTCTGCAACATTGCTCAATCTCTGCTACACTGATCAATCTAACCCCTCCCTGCTACACTGATCAATCTGTGCTACACTGATCAATCTCTGCTCCACTGATCAATCTAACCCCTCTCTGCTACACTGATCAATCTCTGCTACACTGATAAATCTAACCCCTCTCTGCTACACTGCTCAATCTCTGCTACACTGATCAATCTGTGCTACACTCTTCAATCTCGGCTACACTGCTCAATCTCTGCTATACCGATCAATCTCTGCTACACTGATCAATATAACCCCTCTCTGCTGCACTGCTCAATCTCTGCTACACTGCTCAATCTCTGCTACACTGCTCAATCTCTGCTACACTGATCAATCTCTGCTACACTGATCAATCTCTGCAACACTGCTCAATCTCTGCTACACTGATCAATCTCTGCTACTCTGCTCAATCTCTGCTACACTGATCAATCTCTGCTACACTGAACAATCTCTGCTACACTGATCAATCTCTGCTACACGGCTCAATCTGTGCTACACTGCTCAATCTCTACTACACTGATCAATCCCTGCTACACTGATCAATCTAACCCCTCTCTGCTGCACTGCTGAATCTTTGCTACACTGCTCAATCTCTGCAACACTGATCAATCTGTGCTACACTGCTCAATCTCTGCTACACTGATCAATCTCTGCTACACTGATCAATCTGTGCTACACTGCTCAATCTCTGCTACACTGATCAATCTCTGCTACACTGATCTATCAACCCCTCTCTTCTGCACTGCTCAATATCTGCTACACTGATTAATCTCTGCTACACTGATCTATCAACCCCTCTCTTCTGCACTGCTCAATATCTGCTACACTGATCAATCTCTGCTACACTGATCAATCTAACCCCTCTCTGCTACACTGATCAATCTCTGCTACACTGCTCAATCTCTGCTACAATGATGAATCTCTGCTACACTGATCAATCTCTGCTACACTGCTCAATCTCTGCTACACTGATCAATCTCTGCTACACTGATCTATCTCTGCTACACTGATCAATCTAAACCTTCTCTGCTACACTGCTCAATCTCTGCTACACTGATCAATCTCTGCTCCACTGCTCAATCTCTGCTACACTGCTCAATCTCTGCTACACTGATGAACCTCTGCTACACTGATCAATCTCTGCTACACTGATCAATCTAACCCCTCTCTACTACACTGCTCAATCTCTGCTACACTGCTCAATCTCTGCTACACTGCTCAATCTCTGCTACACTGATCAATCTGTGCTGCACTGCTGAATCTCTGCTACACTTATTAATCTCTGCTACACTGCTCAATCTTTGGTACACTGATCAATCTAACCCCTCTCTGCTACACTGCTCAATCTCTGCTACAATGATCAATATCTGCTACACTGCTGAATCTCTGCTGCACTGATCAATCTCTGCTACACTGCTCAATCTCTGCTACACTGCTCAATCTCTGCTACACTGATGAATCTCTGCTACACTGATCAATCTCTGCTACACTGATAAATCTAACCCTTCTCTGCTACACTGCTCAATCTCTGCTACACTGCTCAATCTCTGCTACACTGATCAATCTCTGCTACACTGCTCAATCCCTGCTACACTGATCAATCTCTGCTACACTGCTGAATCTCTGCTACACTGATCAATCTCTGCAACACTGCTCAATCTCTGCTACACTGATCAATCTAACCCCTCTCTGCTACACTGATCAATCTGTGCTACACTGATCAATCTCTGCTACACTGATCAATCTAACCCCTCTCAGCTACACTGATCAATCTCTGCTACACTGATAAATCTAACCCCTCTCTGCTACACTGCTGAATCTCTGCTACACTGATGAATCTGTGCTACACTGTTCAATCTCGACTACACTGCTCAATCTCTGCTACACTGCTCAATCTCTGCTACACTGCTCAATCTCTGCTACACTGATCAATCACTGCTACACTGATCAATCTCTGCTACACTGCTTAATCTCTGCTACACTGATCAATCACTGCTAGACTGCTCAATCTCTGCTACACTGCTCAACCTCTGCTACACTGCTCAATCTCTGCAACACTGATCAATCTCTGCTACACTGATCAATCTAACCCCTCTCTGCTGCACTGATCAATCACTGCCACACTGATCAATCTAATCCCTCCCTGCTACACTGCTCAATCTCTGCTACACTGCTCAATCTCTGCTGCACTGCTCAATCCCTGCTACACTGATCAATCTCTGCTACACTGATCAATTTGTGCTACGCTGATCAATCTCTGCTACACTGATCAATCTCTGCTACACTGATCAATTTGTGCTACGCTGATCAATCTCTGCTACACTGCTCAATCTCTGCTACTCTGCTCAATCTCTGCTACACTGATCAATCTCTGCTACACTGATCAATCTCTGCTACACTGATCAATCTCTGCTACAGTCCTCAATCTCTGGTACACTGATCAATCTAACCCCTCTCTGCTACAGTGATCAATCTATCCCCTCTGTGCTACACTGCTCAATCTAACCCCACTGTTCTGCACTGCTCAATCTCTGCTACACTGATCAATCTCTGCTACACTGCTCAATCTCTGCTACACTGATCAATCTCTGCTACACTGCTCAATCTGTGCTACACTGAACAATCTCTACTACACTGCTCAATCTCTGCTACACTGATGAATCTAACCCCTCTCTGCTACACTGCTCAATCTCTGCTACACTGATCAATCTGTGCTACACTCTTCAATCTCGGCTACACTGCTCAATCTCTGCTATACTGATCAATCTCTGCTACACTGATCAATATAACCCCTCTCTGCTACACTGCTCAATCTCTGCTACACTGCTCAATCTCTGCTACACTGCTCAATCTCTGCTACACTGATCAATCTCTGCTACACTGATCAATCTCTGCAACACTGCTCAATCTCTGCTACACTGATCAATCTCTGCTACTCTGCTCAATCTCTGCTACACTGATCAATCTCTGCTACACTGATCAATCTCTGCTACACTGATCAATCTCTGCTACACGGCTCAATCTGTGCTACACTGCTCAATCTCTACTACACTGATCAATCCCTGCTACACTGATCAATCTAACCCCTCTCTGCTGCACTGCTGAATCTTTGCTACACTGCTCAATCTCTGCTACACTGATCAATCTGTGCTACACTGCTCAATCTCTGCTACACTGATCAATCTCTGCTACACTGATCAATCTGTGCTACACTGCTCAATCTCTGCTACACTGATCAATCTCTGCCACACTGATCTATCAACCCCTCTCTTCTGCACTGCTCAATATCTGCTACACTGATTAATCTCTGCTACACTGATCTATCAACCCCTCTCTTCTGCACTGCTCAATATCTGCTACACTGATTAATCTCTGCTACACTGCTCGATCTCTGGTACACTGATCAATCTCTGCTACACTGATCAATCTAACCCCTCTCTGCTACACTGATCAATCTCTGCTACACTGCTCAATCTCTGCTACAATGATGAATCTCTGCTACACTGATCAATCTCTGCTACACTGCTCAATCTCTGCTACACTGATCAATCTCTGCTACACTGATCTATCTCTGCTACACTGATCAATCTAAACCTTCTCTGCTACACTGCTCAATCTCTGCTACACTGATCAATCTCTGCTACACTGCTCAATCTCTGCTACACTGCTCAATCTCTGCTACACTGATGAACCTCTGCTACACTGATCAATCTCTGCTACACTGATCAATCTAACCCCTCTCTACTACACTGCTCAATCTCTGCTACACTGCTCAATCTCTGCTACACTGCTCAATCTCTGCTACACTGATCAATCTGTGCTGCACTGCTGAATCTCTGCTACACTGATTAATCTCTGCTACACTGCTCAATCTTTGGTACACTGATCAATCTAACCCCTCTCTGCTACACTGCTCAATCTCTGCTACAATGATCAATATCTGCTACACTGCTGAATCTCTGCTGCACTGATCAATCTCTGCTACACTGCTCAATCTCTGCTACACTGCTCAATCTCTGCTACACTGCTCAATCTCTGCTACACTGATGAATCTCTGCTACACTGATCAATCTCTGCTACACTGATAAATCTAACCCTTCTCTGCTACACTGCTCAATCTCTGCTACACTGCTCAATCTCTGCTACACTGATCAATCTCTGCTACACTGCTCAATCCCTGCTACACTGATCAATCTCTGCTACACTGCTGAATCTCTGCTACACTGATCAATCTCTGCAACACTGCTCAATCTCTGCTACACTGATCAATCTAACCCCTCTCTGCTACACTGATCAATCTCTGCTACACTGATAAATCTAACCCCTCTCTGCTACACTGCTGAATCTCTGCTACACTGATGAATCTGTGCTACACTGTTCAATCTCGACTACACTGCTCAATCTCTGCTACACTGCTCAATCTCTGCTACACTGCTCAATCTCTGCTACACTGATCAATCACTGCTACACTGATCAATCTCTGCTACACTGCTTAATCTCTGCTACACTGATCAATCTAACCCCTCTCTGCTGCACTGATCAATCTCTGCTACACTGATCAATCTAATCCCTCCCTGCTACACTGCTCAATCTCTGCTACACTGCTCAATCTCTGCTGCACTGCTCAATCCCTGCTACACTGATCAATCTCTGCTACCCTGATCAATTTGTGCTACGCTGATCAATCTCTGCTACACTGCTCAATCTCTGCTACTCTGCTCAATCTCTGCTACACTGATCAATCTCTGCTACACTGATCAATCTCTGCTACACTGATCAATCTCTGCTACAGTCCTCAATCTCTGGTACACTGATCAATCTAACCCCTCTCTGCTACAGTGATCAATCTATCCCCTCTGTGCTACACTGCTCAATCTAACCCCACTGTTCTGCACTGCTCAATCTCTGCTACACTGATCAATCTCTGCTACACTGCTCAATCTCTGCTACACTGATCAATCTCTGCTACACTGCTCAATCTGTGCTACACTGATCAATCTCTACTACACTGCTCAATCTCTGCTACACTGATGAATCTAACCCCTCTCTGCTACACTGATCAATCTCTGCTACCCTGATAAATCTAACCCCTCTCTGCTACACTGCTCAATCTCTGCTACACTGATCAATCTCTGCTACACTGATGAATCTCTGCTACGCTTCTCAATCTCTGCTACACTGATCAATCTCTGCCTCACTGATCAATCTCTGCTACAGTGCTCAATCTCTGGTACACTGATCAATCTAACCCCTCTCTGCTACAGTGATCAATCTATCCCCTCTGTGCTACACTGCTCAATCTAACCCCACTGTTCTGCACTGCTCAATCACTGCTACACTGATCAATCTCTGCTACACTGCTCAATCTCTGCTACACTGATCAATCTGTGCTACACTGCTCAATCTCTGCGACACTGATCAATCTCTGCTACACTGATCAATCTCTGCTACACTGCTCAATCTGTGCTACACTGATCAATCTCTACTACACTGCTCAATCTCTGCTACACTGATGAATCTAACCCCTCTCTGCTACACTGATCAATCTCTGCAACACTGATAAATCTAACCCCTCTCTGCTACACTGCTCAATCTCTGCTACACTGATCAATCTCTGCTACACTGATGAATCTTTGCTACGCTTCTCAATCTCTGCTACACTGATCAATCTCTGCCTCACTGATCAATCTAACCCCTCTCTGCTACACTGATCAATCTATCCCCTCTCTGCTACACTGCTCAATCTAACCCCACTGTTCTACACTGCTCAATCTCTGCTACACTGATCAATCTGTGCTATACTGCTCAATCTCTGCTACACTGATCAATCTGTGCTACACTGCTCAATCTCTGCTACACTGATCGATCTGTGCTACGCTGATCAATCTCTACTACACTGCTCAATCTCTGCTACACCGATCAATCTCTGCTACACTGATCAATCTCTGCTACACTGATCAATCTCTGCTACAGTCCTCAATCTCTGGTACACTGATCAATCTAACCCCTCTCTGCTACTGTGATCAATCTATCCCCTCTGTGCTACACTGCTCAATCTAACCCCACTGTTCTGCACTGCTCAATCTCTGCTACACTGATCAATCTCTGCTACACTGCTCAATCTCTGCTACACTGATCAATCTCTGCTACACTGCTCAATCTGTGCTACACTGATCAATCTCTACTACACTGCTCAATCTCTGCTACACTGATGAATCTAACCCCTCTCTGCTACACTGATCAATCTCTGCTACCCTGATAAATCTAACCCCTCTCTGCTACACTGCTCAATCTCTGCTACACTGATCAATCTCTGCTACACTGATGAATCTCTGCTACGCTTCTCAATCTCTGCTACACTGATCAATCTCTGCCTCACTGATCAATCTCTGCTACAGTGCTCAATCTCTGGTACACTGATCAATCTAACCCCTCTCTGCTACAATGCTCAATCTCTGCTGCAATGATCAATATCTGCTACACTGCTCAATCTTTGCTGCACTGATCAATCTCTGCTACACTGCTCAATCTCTGCTACACTGATCAATCTCTTCTACAATGATAAATCTAACCCTTCTCTGCTACACTGCTCAATCTCTGCTACACTGATCAATCTAACCCTTTCTGCAACACTGCTCAATCTCTGCTACAAAGATCAATATCTGCTACACTGCTCAATCTCTGCTGCACTGATCAATCTCTGCTACACTGATGAATCTCTGCTACACTGATCAATCTCTGCTACACTGCTCAATCTCTGCTACACTGCTCAATCTCTGCTACACTGATGAATCTCTGCTACACTGATCAATCTCTGCTACACTGATAAATCTAACCCTTCTCTGCTACACTGCTCAATCTCTGCTACACTGCTCAATCTCTGCTACACTGATCAATCTCTGCTACACTGCTCAATCCCTGCTACACTGATCAATCTCTGCTACACTGCTGAATCTCTGCTACACTGATCAATCTCTGCAACACTGCTCAATCTCTGCTACACTGATCAATCTAACCCCTCTCTGCTACACTGATCAATCTCTGCTACACTGATAAATCTAACCCCTCTCTGCTACACTGCTGAATCTCTGCTACACTGATGAATCTGTGCTACACTGTTCAATCTCGACTACACTGCTCAATCTCTGCTACACTGCTCAATCTCTGCTACACTGCTCAATCTCTGCTACACTGATCAATCACTGCTACACTGATCAATCTCTGCTACACTGCTTAATCTCTGCTACACTGATCAATCTAACCCCTCTCTGCTGCACTGATCAATCTCTGCTACACTGATCAATCTAATCCCTCCCTGCTACACTGCTCAATCTCTGCTACACTGCTCAATCTCTGCTGCACTGCTCAATCCCTGCTACACTGATCAATCTCTGCTACCCTGATCAATTTGTGCTACGCTGATCAATCTCTGCTACACTGCTCAATCTCTGCTACTCTGCTCAATCTCTGCTACACTGATCAATCTCTGCTACACTGATCAATCTCTGCTACACTGATCAATCTCTGCTACAGTCCTCAATCTCTGGTACACTGATCAATCTAACCCCTCTCTGCTACAGTGATCAATCTATCCCCTCTGTGCTACACTGCTCAATCTAACCCCACTGTTCTGCACTGCTCAATCTCTGCTACACTGATCAATCTCTGCTACACTGCTCAATCTCTGCTACACTGATCAATCTCTGCTACACTGCTCAATCTGTGCTACACTGATCAATCTCTACTACACTGCTCAATCTCTGCTACACTGATGAATCTAACCCCTCTCTGCTACACTGATCAATCTCTGCTACCCTGATAAATCTAACCCCTCTCTGCTACACTGCTCAATCTCTGCTACACTGATCAATCTCTGCTACACTGATGAATCTCTGCTACGCTTCTCAATCTCTGCTACACTGATCAATCTCTGCCTCACTGATCAATCTCTGCTACAGTGCTCAATCTCTGGTACACTGATCAATCTAACCCCTCTCTGCTACAGTGATCAATCTATCCCCTCTGTGCTACACTGCTCAATCTAACCCCACTGTTCTGCACTGCTCAATCACTGCTACACTGATCAATCTCTGCTACACTGCTCAATCTCTGCTACACTGATCAATCTGTGCTACACTGCTCAATCTCTGCGACACTGATCAATCTCTGCTACACTGATCAATCTCTGCTACACTGCTCAATCTGTGCTACACTGATCAATCTCTACTACACTGCTCAATCTCTGCTACACTGATGAATCTAACCCCTCTCTGCTACACTGATCAATCTCTGCAACACTGATAAATCTAACCCCTCTCTGCTACACTGCTCAATCTCTGCTACACTGATCAATCTCTGCTACACTGATGAATCTTTGCTACGCTTCTCAATCTCTGCTACACTGATCAATCTCTGCCTCACTGATCAATCTAACCCCTCTCTGCTACACTGATCAATCTATCCCCTCTCTGCTACACTGCTCAATCTAACCCCACTGTTCTACACTGCTCAATCTCTGCTACACTGATCAATCTGTGCTATACTGCTCAATCTCTGCTACACTGATCAATCTGTGCTACACTGCTCAATCTCTGCTACACTGATCGATCTGTGCTACGCTGATCAATCTCTACTACACTGCTCAATCTCTGCTACACCGATCAATCTCTGCTACACTGATCAATCTCTGCTACACTGATCAATCTCTGCTACAGTCCTCAATCTCTGGTACACTGATCAATCTAACCCCTCTCTGCTACTGTGATCAATCTATCCCCTCTGTGCTACACTGCTCAATCTAACCCCACTGTTCTGCACTGCTCAATCTCTGCTACACTGATCAATCTCTGCTACACTGCTCAATCTCTGCTACACTGATCAATCTCTGCTACACTGCTCAATCTGTGCTACACTGATCAATCTCTACTACACTGCTCAATCTCTGCTACACTGATGAATCTAACCCCTCTCTGCTACACTGATCAATCTCTGCTACCCTGATAAATCTAACCCCTCTCTGCTACACTGCTCAATCTCTGCTACACTGATCAATCTCTGCTACACTGATGAATCTCTGCTACGCTTCTCAATCTCTGCTACACTGATCAATCTCTGCCTCACTGATCAATCTCTGCTACAGTGCTCAATCTCTGGTACACTGATCAATCTAACCCCTCTCTGCTACAATGCTCAATCTCTGCTGCAATGATCAATATCTGCTACACTGCTCAATCTTTGCTGCACTGATCAATCTCTGCTACACTGCTCAATCTCTGCTACACTGATCAATCTCTTCTACAATGATAAATCTAACCCTTCTCTGCTACACTGCTCAATCTCTGCTACACTGATCAATCTAACCCTTTCTGCAACACTGCTCAATCTCTGCTACAAAGATCAATATCTGCTACACTGCTCAATCTCTGCTGCACTGATCAATCTCTGCTACACTGATGAATCTCTGCTACACTGATCAATCTCTGCTACACTGATAAATCTAAGCCTTCTCTGCTACACTGCTCAATCTCTGCTACACTGCTCAATCTCTGCTACACTGATCAATCTGTGCTACACTGATCAAACTCTGCTACACTGCACAATCTCTGCTACACTGCTCAATCTGTGCTACCCTGATCAATCTCTGCTACACTGATGAATCTAACCCCTCTCTGCTGCACTGCTCAATCTCTGCTACACTGATCAACCTCTGCTACACTGCTCAATCTCTGCTACACTGATCAATCTGTGCTACGCTGATCAATCTCTACTACACTGCTCAATCTCTGATACACTGATCAATCTCTGCGACACTGCTCCATCTCTGCTACACTGATCAATCTCTACTACACTAATCAATCTCTGCTACACTGATTAATCTCTGCTACACTGCTCAATCTCTGGTACACTGATCAATCTAACCCCTCTCTGCTACATTGCTCAATCTCTGCTGCAATGATCAATATCTGCCACACTGCTCAATCTCCGCTGCACTGATCAATCTCTGCTACACTGCTCAATCTCTGCTACACTGCTCAATCTCTGCTACACTGATCAATCTCTGTACACTGATAAATCTAACCCTTCTCTGCTACACTGCTCAATCTCTGCTACACTGATCAATCTAACCCCTCTCTGAAACACTGCTCAATCTCTGCTACAATGATCAATATCTGCTACACTGCTCAATCTCTGCTACACTGCTGAATCTCTGCCTCACTGATCAATCTAACCCCTCTCTGCTACACTGATCAATCTGTGCTATACTGATCAATCTCGGCTACACTGATCAATCTAACCCCTCTCTGCTACACTAATCAATCTCTGCTACACTGATCAATCTATGCTACACTGATAAATCTAACCCCTCTCTGCTACACTGCTCAATCTCTGCTACACTGCTCAATCTCTGCTACACTGATCAATCTCGGCTACACTGCTCAATCTCTGCTATACTGATCAATCTCTGCAACACTGATCAATCTAACCCCTCTCTGCTACACTGCTCAATTTCTGCTACACTGATCAATCTCTGCTACACTGATCAATCTCTGCTGCACTGCTCAATCTCTGCTACACTGATCAATCTCTACTACACTGCTCAATCTCTACTACACTGCTCCATCTCTGCAACACTGATCAATCTCTGCTACACTGATCAATCTCTGCTACACTGATTAATCTCTGCTACACTGCTGAATCTCTGGTACACTGATCAATCTAACCCCTCTCTGCTACACTGTTCAATCTGTGGTACACTGGTCAATCTCTGCTACACTGATCAATCTCTGCTGCACTGCTCAATCTCTGCTACACTGATTAATCTCTGCTACACTGCTCAATCTCTGGTACACTGATCAATCTAACCCCTCTCTGCTACACTGCTCAATCTCTGCGACAATGATCAATCTCTGCTACACTGATGAAGCTGTGCTACACTGATCAATCTCTGCTACACTGATAAATCTAACCCTTCTCTGCTACACTGCTCAATCTCTGCTACACTGCTCAATCTTTGCTACACTGATCAATCACTGCTACACTGCTCAATCTCTGCTACACTGATCAATCTCTGCTACACTGCTGAATCTCTGCTACACTGATCAATCTCTGCTACACTGATCAATCTCTGCAACATTGCTCAATCTCTGCTACACTGATCAATCTCTGCTTCACTGCTCAATCTCTGCTACACTGATCAACCAGTGCGACAATGCTCAATCTCTTCTACACTGATAAATCTAACCCTTCTCTGCTACGCTGCTCAATCTCTGCTACACTGATCAATCTAACCCCTCTCTGCTACAATGCTCAATCTCTGCTGCAATGATCAATATCTGCTACACTGCTCAATCTCTGCTGCACTGATCAATCTCTGCTACACTGCTCAATCTCTGCTACACTGCTCAATCTCTGCTACACTGATCAATCTCTTCTACACTGATAAATCTAACCCTTCTCTGCTACACTGCTCAATCTCTGCTACACTGATCAATCTAACCCTTTCTGCAACACTGCTCAATCTCTGCTACAATGATCAATATCTGCTACACTGCTCAATCTCTGCTGCACTGATCAATCTCTGCTACACTGATGAATCTCTGCTACACTGATCAATCTCTGCTACACTGATAAATCTAAGCCTTCTCTGCTACACTGCTCAATCTCTGCTACACTGCTCAATCTCTGCTACACTGATCAATCTGTGCTACACTGATCAATCTCTACTACACTGCTCAATCTCTGATACACTGATCAATCTCTGCGTCACTGCTCCATCTCTGCTACACTGATCAATCTCTACTACACTGATCAATATCTGCTACACTGATTAATCTCTGCTACACTGCTCAATCTCTGGAACACTGATCAATCTAACCCCTCTCTGCTACACTGATCAATCTATCCCCTCTCTGCTACACTGCTCAATCTAACCCCACTGTTCTACACTGCTCAATCTCTGCTACACTGATCAATCTCTGCTTCACTGCTCAATCTCTGCTACACTGATCAATCTGCGCGACACTGCTCAATCTCTGCTACACTGCTCAATCTCTGCTACACTGATTAATCTCTGCTACACTGCTCAATCTCTGGTACAATGATCAATCTAACCCCTCTCTGCTACAATGCTCAATCTCTGCTGCAATGATCAATATCTGCTACACTGCTCAATCTCTGCTGCACTGATCAATCTCTGCTACACTGCTCAATCTCTGCTACACTGCTCAATCTCTGCTACACTGATCAATCTCTGCGACACTGCTCCATCTCTGCTACACTGATCAATCTCTACTACACTGATCAATATCTGCTACACTGATTAATCTCTGCTACACTGCTCAATCTCTGGTACACTGATCAATCTAACCCCTCTCTGCTACACTGATCAATCTATCCCCTCTCTGCTACACTGCTCAATCTAACCCCACTGTTCTACACTGCTCAATCTCTGCTACACTGATCAATCTCTGCTTCACTGCTCAATCTCTGCTACACTGATCAACCAGTGCGACAATGCTCAATCTCTTCTACACTGATAAATCTAACCCTTCTCTGCTACACAGCTCAATCTCTGCTACACTGATCAATCTAACCCCTCTCTGCTACAATGCTCAATCTCTGCTGCAATGATCAATATCTGCTACACTGCTCAATCTTTGCTGCACTGATCAATCTCTGCTACACTGCTCAATCTCTGCTACACTGCTCAATCTCTGCTACACTGATCAATCTCTTCTACAATGATAAATCTAACCCTTCTCTGCTACACTGCTCAATCTCTGCTACACTGATCAATCTAACCCTTTCTGCAACACTGCTCAATCTCTGCTACAATGATCAATATCTGCTACACTGCTCAATCTCTGCTGCACTGATCAATCTCTGCTACACTGATGAATCTCTGCTACACTGATCAATCTCTGCTACACTGATAAATCTAAGCCTTCTCTGCTACACTGCTCAATCTCTGCTACACTGCTCAATCTCTGCTACACTGATCAATCTGTGCTACACTTATCAATCTCTGCTACACTGATCAATCTCTGCTGCACTGCTCAATCTCTGCTACACTGATCAATCTAACCCCTCTCTGCTACACTGATCAATCTGTGCTACACTGATAAATCAAACCCCTCTCTGCTACACTGCTCAATCTCTGCTACACTGATCAATCTGCGCTACACTGTTCAATCTCGGCTACGCTGCTCAATCTCTGCTACACTGCTCAATCTCTGCTACACTGATCAATCTCTGCTACACTGATCAATCTCTGCTACACTGATCAATCTGCGCTACACTGTTCAATCTCGGCTACGCTGCTCAATCTGTGCTACACTGCTCAATCTCTGCTACACTGCTCAATCTCAACTACACTGATCAATCTCTGCTACACTGCTCAATCTCTGCTACACTGATCAATCTAACCCCTCTCTGCTACACTGATCAATCTGTGCTAAACTGATCAATCTCGGCTACACTGATCAATCTAACCCCTCTCTGCTACACTAATCAATCTCTGCTACACTGATCAATCTCTGCTACACTGATAAATCTAACCCCTCTCTGCTACACTGCTCAATCTCTGCTACACTGCTCAATCTCTGCTACACTGATCAATCTCGGCTACACTGCTCAATCTCTGCTATACTGATCAATCTCTGCAACACTGATCAATCTAACCCCTCTCTGCTACACTGCTCAATCTCTGCTACACTGATCAATCTCTGCTACACTGATCAATCTCTGCTGCACTGCTCAATCTCTGCTACACTGATCAATCTCTGCTACTCTGCACAATCTCTGCTACACTGATCAATCTCTGCTACATTGATCAATCTCTGCTGCACTGCTCAATCTCTGCTACACTGCTCAATCTCTACTACACTGCTCAATCTCTACTACACTGCTCCATCTCTGCAACACTGATCAATCTCTGCTACACTGATCAATCTCTGCTACACTGATTAATCTCTGCTACACTGCTGAATCTCTGGTACACTGATCAATCTAACCCCTCTCTGCTACACTGATCAATCTATCCCCTCTCTGCTACACTGCTCAATCTAACACCACTGTTCTACACTGCTCAATCTCAGCTACACTGATCAATCTCTGCTGCACTGCTCCATCTCTGCTACACTGATCAATCTGTGGTACACTGGTCAATCTCTGCTACACTGATCAATCTCTGCTGCACTGCTCAATCTCTGCTACACTGATTAATCTCTGCTACACTGCTCAATCTCTGGTACACTGATCAATCTAACCCCTCTCTGCTACAGTGCTCAATCTCTGCGACAATGATCAATCTCTGCTACACTGATGAATCTCTGCTACACTGATCAATCTCTGCTACACTGATAAATCTAACCCTTCTCTGCTACACTGCTCAATCTCTGCGACACTGATCAATCTTTGCTACACTGATCAATCTCTGCTACACTGCTCAATCTCTGCTACACTGATCAATCTCTGCTACACTGCTGAATCTCTGCTACACTGATCAATCTCTGCTACACTGATCAATCTCTGCAACATTGCTCAATCTCTGCTACACTGATCAATCTAACCCCTCCCTGCTACACTGATCAATCTGTGCTACACTGAGCAATCTCTGCTCCACTGATCAATCTAACCCCTCTCTGCTACACTGATCAATCTCTGCTACACTGATAAATCTAACCCCTCTCTGCTACACTGCTCAATCTCTGCTACACTGATCAATCTGTGCTACACTCTTCAATCTCGGCTACACTGCTCAATCTCTGCTATACTGATCAATCTCTGCTACACTGATCAATATAACCCCTCTCTGCTACACTGCTCAATCTCTGCTACACTGCTCAATCTCTGCTACACTGCTCAATCTCTGCTACACTGATCAATCTCTGCTACACTGATCAATCTCTGCAACACTGCTCAATCTCTGCTACACTGATCAATCTCTGCTACTCTGCTCAATCTCTGCTACACTGATCAATCTCTGCTACACTGATCAATCTCTGCTACACTGATCAATCTCTGCTACACGGCTCAATCTGTGCTACACTGCTCAATCTCTACTACACTGATCAATCCCTGCTACACTGATCAATCTAACCCCTCTCTGCTGCACTGCTGAATCTCTGCTACACTGCTCAATCTCTGCTACACTGCTCAATATCTGCTACACTGATCAATCTCTGCTACACTGCTCCATCTCTGCTACACTGATCAATCTCTGCTACACTTATCAATCTCTGCTACACTGATTAATCTCTGCTACACTGATCAATCTCTGGTACACTGATCAATCTCTCCCCTCTCTGCTACACTGCTCAATCTATCCCCTCTCTGCTACACTGCTCAATCTAACCCCACTGTTCTACACTGCTCAATCTCTGCTGCACTGATGAATCTCTGCTACACTGTTCAATCTCTGCTGCACTGATCAATCTCTGCTACACTGATGAATCTCTGCTACACTGCTCAATCTCTGCTACACTGATCAATCTCTGCTACACTGATAAATCTAACCCCTCTCTGCTACACTGCTCAATCTCTGCTACACTGCTCAATCTAACCCCACTGTTCTACACTGCTCAATCTCTGCTACACTGATCAATCTCTGCTACACTGCCCAATCTCTGCTACACTGATCAATCTGTGCTACGCTGATCAATCTCTACTATACTGCTCAATCTCTGATACACTGATCAATCTCTGCGACACTGCTCCATCTCTGCTACACCGATCAATCTCTGCTACACTGATCAATCTCTGCTACACTGCCCAATCTCTGCTACACTGATCAATCTGTGCTACGCTGATCAATCTCTACTATACTGCTCAATCTCTGATACACTGATCAATCTCTGCGACACTGCTCCAATTCTGCTACACCGATCAATCTCTGCTACACTTATCAATCTCTGCTACACTGAATAATCTCTGCTACACTGCTCAATCTCTGCTACACTGCTCAATCTCTGCTACACTGCTCAATATCTGCTACACTGATCAATCTCTGCTACACTGCTCCATCTCTGCTACACTGATCAATCTCTGCTACACTTATCAATCTCTGCTACACTGATTAATCTCTGCTACACTGATCAATCTCTGGTACACTGATCAATCTATCCCCTCTCTGCTACACTGCTCAATCTATCCCCTGTCTGCTACACTGCTCAATCTAACCCCACTGTTCTACACTGCTCAATCTCTGCTGCACTGATGAATCTCTGCTACACTGTTCAATCTCTGCTACACTGATCAATCTCTGCTACACTGATCAATCTCTGGTACACTGATCAATCTAACCCCTCTCTGCTACACTGCTCAATCTAACCCCACTGTTCTACAGTGCTCAATCTCTGCTGCACTGATCAATGTCTGCTACACTGATCAATCTCTGCTACATTGATCAATCTCTGCTGCACTGATCTATCTACCCCTCTCTTCTGCACTGCTCAATCTCTGCTACACTGCTCAATCTCTGGTACACCGATCAATCTAACCCCTCTCTGCAACACTGCTCAATCTCTGCTACAATGATCAATATCTGCTTCACTGCTCAATCTGTGCTGCACTGATCAATCTCTGCTACACTGCTCAATCTCTGCTACACTGCTCAATCTCTGCTGCACTGCTGAATCTCTGCTACACTGCTCAATCTCTGCTACACTGATCAATCTCTGCTACACTGATCAATCTCTGCTACACTGCTCAATCTGTGCTACACTGATCAATCTCTGCTACACTGATGAATCTAACCCCCTCTGCTAAACTGATCAATCTCTGCTACACTGATCAATCTCTGCTACAATGATAAATCTAACCCCTCTCTGCTACACTGCTCAATCTCTGCTACACTGCTCAATCTAAACCCACTGTTCTACACTGCTCAATCTCTGCTAAACTGATCAATCTCTGCTACACTGATGAATCTCTGCTACGCTGCACAATCTCTGCTACACTGATCAATCTGTGCTACGCTGATCAATCTCTACTACACTGCTCAATCTCTGCAACACTGATCAATCTCTGCGACACTGCTCCATCTCTGCTACACTGATCAATCTCTACTACACTGATCAATATCTGCTACACTGATTAATCTCTGCTACACTGCTCAATCTCTGGTAAACTGATCAATCTAACCCCTCTCTGCTACACTGATCAATCTATCCCCTCTCTGCTACACTGCTCAATCTAACATCACTGTTCCACACTGCTCAATCTCTGCTACACTAATCAATCTCTGCTACACTGATCAATCTAACCCCTCTCTGCTACACTGCTCAATCTCTGCTACACTGCTCAATCTCTGCTGCATTGCTCAATCCCTGCTACACTGATCAATCTCTGCTACACTGATCAACTTCTGCTGCACTGATCAATCTCTGCTACACTGATCAATCTCTGCTACTCTGCTCAATCTCTGCTACACTGATCAATCTCTGCTACACTGATCAATCTCTGCTACACTGCTCAATCTCTGCTACACTGCTCAATCTCTACTACACTGATCAATCTCTGCTACACTGATCAATCTCTGCTACACTGATCAATCTAACCCCTCTCTGCTACACTGATCAATCTGTGCTATGCTGATCAATCTCGGCTACACTGATCAATCTAACCCCTCTCTGCTACACTAATCAATCTCTGCTACACTGATCAATCTCTGCTGCAATGATCAATATCTGCTACACTGCTCAATGTCTGCTGCACTGATCAATCTCTGCTACACTGCTCAATCTCTGCTACACTGCTCAATCTCTGCTACACTGATCAATCTAAACCCTCTCTGCAACTCTGCTCAATCTCTGCTACAATGATCAATATCTGCTACACTGCTCAATCTCTGCTGCACTGATCAATCTCTGCGACACTGCTCAATCTCTGCTACACTGCTCAATCTCTGCTACACTGATCAATCTCTGCTACACTGCACAAACTCTGCTACACTGCTCAATCTGTGCTACACTGATCAATCTCTGCTACACTGATGAATCTAACCCCTCTCTGCTACACTGATCAATCTCTGCTACACTGATAAATCTAACCCCTCTCTGCTACACTGCTCAATCTCTGCTACACTGCTCAATCTAACCCCACTGTTCTACACTGCTCAATCTCTGCTACACTGATCAATCTCTGCTACACTGCTCAATCTCTGCTACACTGATCAATCTGTGCTACGCTGATCAATCTCTACTATACTGCTCAATCTCTGATACACTGATCAATCTCTGCGACACTGCTCCATCTCTGCTACACTGATCAATCACTACTACACTGATCAATCTCTGCTACACTGATTAATCTCTGCTACACTGCTCAATCTCTGGTACACTGATCAATCTAACCCCTCTCTGCTACATTGCTCAATCTCTGCTGCAATGATCAATATCTGCTACACTGCTCAATCTCTGCTGCACTGATCAATCTCTGCGACACTGCTCAATCTCTGCTGCACTGCTCAATCTCTGCTACACTTATCAATCTCTGTACACTGATAAATCTAACCCTTCTCTGCTATACTGCTCAATCTCTGCTACACTGATTAATCTAACCCCTCTCTGCAACACTGCTCAATCTCTGCTACAATTATCAATATCTGGTACACTGCTCAATCTCTGCTACACTGATCAATCTCTGCTACACTGATAAATCTAACCCTTCTCTGCTACACTGCTCAATCTCTGCTACACTGATCAATCTAACCCCTCTCTGCAACACTGCTCAATCTCTCCAACAATGATCAATATCTGCTACACTGCTCAATCTCTGCTACACTGATCAATCTCTGCTCCACTGCTCAATCTCTGCTACACTGCTCAATCTCTGCTACACTGATGAACCTCTGCTACACTGATCAATCTCTGCTACACTGATCAATCTAACCCCTCTCTACTACACTGCTCAATCTCTGCTACACTGCTCAATCTCTGCTACACTGCTCAATCTCTGCTACACTGATCAATCTGTGCTGCACTGCTGAATCTCTGCTACACTGATTAATCTCTGCTACACTGCTCAATCTTTGGTACACTGATCAATCTAACCCCTCTCTGCTACACTGCTCAATCTCTGCTACAATGATCAATATCTGCTACACTGCTGAATCTCTGCTGCACTGATCAATCTCTGCTACACTGCTCAATCTCTGCTACACTGCTCAATCTCTGCTACACTGATGAATCTCTGCTACACTGATCAATCTCTGCTACACTGATAAATCTAACCCTTCTCTGCTACACTGCTCAATATCTGCTACACTGCTCAATCTCTGCTACACTGATCAATCTCTGCTACACTGCTCAATCCCTCCTACACTGATCAATCTCTGCTACACTGCTGAATCTCTGCTACACTGATCAATCTCTGCAACACTGCTCAATCTCTGCTACACTGATCAATCTAACCCCTCTCTGCTACACTGATCAATCTGTGCTACACTGATCAATCTCTGCTACACTGATCAATCTAACCCCTCTCAGCTACACTGATCAATCTCTGCTACACTGATAAATCTAACCCCTCTCTGCTACACTGCTGAATCTCTGCTACACTGATGAATCTGTGCTACACTGTTCAATCTCGACTACACTGCTCAATCTCTGCTACACTGCTCAATCTCTGCTACACTGCTCAATCTCTGCTACACTGATCAATCACTGCTACACTGATCAATCTCTGCTACACTGCTTAATCTCTGCTACACTGATCAATCACTGCTAGACTGCTCAATCTCTGCTACACTGCTCAACCTCTGCTACACTGCTCAATCTCTGCAACACTGATCAATCTCTGCTACACTGATCAATCTAACCGCTCTCTGCTGCACTGATCAATCACTGCCACACTGATCAATCTAATCCCTCCCTGCTACACTGCTCAATCTCTGCTACACTGCTCAATCTCTGCTGCACTGCTCAATCCCTGCTACACTGATCAATCTCTGCTACACTGATCAATTTGTGCTACGCTGATCAATCTCTGCTACACTGATCAATCTCTGCTACACTGATCAATTTGTGCTACGCTGATCAATCTCTGCTACACTGCTCAATCTCTGCTACTCTGCTCAATCTCTGCTACACTGATCAATCTCTGCTACACTGATCAATCTCTGCTACACTGATCAATCTCTGCTACAGTCCTCAATCTCTGGTACACTGATCAATCTAACCCCTCTCTGCTACAGTGATCAATCTATCCCCTCTGTGCTACACTGCTCAATCTAACCCCACTGTTCTGCACTGCTCAATCTCTGCTACACTGATCAATCTCTGCTACACTGCTCAATCTCTGCTACACTGATCAATCTCTGCTACACTGCTCAATCTGTGCTACACTGATCAATCTCTACTACACTGCTCAATCTCTGCTACACTGATGAATCTAACCCCTCTCTGCTACACTGATCAATCTCTGCTACACTGATAAATCTAACCCCTCTCTGCTACACTGCTCAATCTCTGCTACACTGATCAATCTCTGCTCCACTGATCAATCTAACCCCTCTCTGCTACACTGATCAATCTCTGCTACACTGATAAATCTAACCCCTCTCTGCTACACTGCTCAATCTCTGCTACACTGATCAATCTGTGCTACACTCTTCAATCTCGGCTACACTGCTCAATCTCTGCTATACTGATCAATCTCTGCTACACTGATCAATATAACCCCTCTCTGCTACACTGCTCAATCTCTGATACACTGCTCAATCTCTGCTACACTGCTCAATCTCTGCTACACTGATCAATCTCTGCTACACTGATCAATCTCTGCAACACTGCTCAATCTCTGCTACACTGATCAATCTCTGCTACTCTGCTCAATCTCTGCTACACTGATCAATCTCTGCTACACTGATCAATTTCTGCTACACTGATCAATCTCTGCTACACGGCTCAATCTGTGCTACACTGCTCAATCTCTACTACACTGATCAATCCCTGCTACACTGATCAATCTAACCCCTCTCTGCTGCACTGCTGAATCTTTGCTACACTGCTCAATCTCTGCTACACTGATCAATCTGTGCTACACTGCTCAATCTCTGCTACACTGATCAATCTCTGCTACACTGATCAATCTGTGCTACACTGCTCAATCTCTGCTACACTGATCAATCTCTGCTACACTGATCTATCAACCCCTCTCTTCTGCACTGCTCAATATCTGCTACACTGATTAATCTCTGCTACACTGATCTATCAACCCCTCTCTTCTGCACTGCTCAATATCTGCTACACTGATTAATCTCTGCTACACTGCTCGATCTCTGGTACACTGATCAATCTCTGCTACACTGATCAATCTAACCCCTCTCTGCTACACTGATCAATCTCTGCTACACTGCTCAATCTCTGCTACAATGATGAATCTCTGCTACACTGATCAATCTCTGCTACACTGCTCAATCTCTGCTACACTGATCAATCTCTGCTACACTGATCTATCTCTGCTACACTGATCAATCTAAACCTTCTCTGCTACACTGCTCAATCTCTGCTACACTGATCAATCTCTGCTACACTGCTCAATCTCTGCTACACTGCTCAATCTCTGCTACACTGATGAACCTCTGCTACACTGATCAATCTCTGCTACACTGATCAATCTAACCCCTCTCTACTACACTGCTCAATCTCTGCTACACTGCTCAATCTCTGCTACACTGCTCAATCTCTGCTACACTGATCAATCTGTGCTGCACTGCTGAATCTCTGCTACACTGATTAATCTCTGCTACACTGCTCAATCTTTGGTACACTGATCAATCTAACCCCTCTCTGCTACACTGCTCAATCTCTGCTACAATGATCAATATCTGCTACACTGCTGAATCTCTGCTGCACTGATCAATCTCTGCTACACTGCTCAATCTCTGCTACACTGCTCAATCTCTGCTACACTGCTCAATCTCTGCTACACTGATGAATCTCTGCTACACTGATCAATCTCTGCTACACTGATAAATCTAACCCTTCTCTGCTACACTGCTCAATCTCTGCTACACTGCTCAATCTCTGCTACACTGATCAATCTCTGCTACACTGCTCAATCCCTGCTACACTGATCAATCTCTGCTACACTGCTGAATCTCTGCTACACTGATCAATCTCTGCAACACTGCTCAATCTCTGCTACACTGATCAATCTAACCCCTCTCTGCTACACTGATCAATCTCTGCTACACTGATAAATCTAACCCCTCTCTGCTACACTGCTGAATCTCTGCTACACTGATGAATCTGTGCTACACTGTTCAATCTCGACTACACTGCTCAATCTCTGCTACACTGCTCAATCTCTGCTACACTGCTCAATCTCTGCTACACTGATCAATCACTGCTACACTGATCAATCTCTGCTACACTGCTTAATCTCTGCTACACTGATCAATCTCTGCTAGACTGCTCAATCTCTGCTACACTGCTCAATCTCTGCTACACTGCTCAATCTCTGCAACACTGATCAATCTCTGCTACACTGATCAATCTAACCCCTCTCTGCTGCACTGATCAATCTCTGCTACACTGATCAATCTAATCCCTCCCTGCTACACTGCTCAATCTCTGCTACACTGCTCAATCTCTGCTGCACTGCTCAATCCCTGCTACACTGATCAATCTCTGCTACCCTGATCAATTTGTGCTACGCTGATCAATCTCTGCTACACTGCTCAATCTCTGCTACTCTGCTCAATCTCTGCTACACTGATCAATCTCTGCTACACTGATCAATCTCTGCTACACTGATCAATCTCTGCTACAGTCCTCAATCTCTGGTACACTGATCAATCTAACCCCTCTCTGCTACAGTGATCAATCTATCCCCTCTGTGCTACACTGCTCAATCTAACCCCACTGTTCTGCACTGCTCAATCTCTGCTACACTGATCAATCTCTGCTACACTGCTCAATCTCTGCTACACTGATCAATCTCTGCTACACTGCTCAATCTGTGCTACACTGATCAATCTCTACTACACTGCTCAATCTCTGCTACACTGATGAATCTAACCCCTCTCTGCTACACTGATCAATCTCTGCTACCCTGATAAATCTAACCCCTCTCTGCTACACTGCTCAATCTCTGCTACACTGATCAATCTCTGCTACACTGATGAATCTCTGCTACGCTTCTCAATCTCTGCTACACTGATCAATCTCTGCCTCACTGATCAATCTCTGCTACAGTGCTCAATCTCTGGTACACTGATCAATCTAACCCCTCTCTGCTACAGTGATCAATCTATCCCCTCTGTGCTACACTGCTCAATCTAACCCCACTGTTCTGCACTGCTCAATCACTGCTACACTGATCAATCTCTGCTACACTGCTCAATCTCTGCTACACTGATCAATCTGTGCTACACTGCTCAATCTCTGCTACACTGATCAATCTCTGCTACACTGATCAATCTCTGCTACACTGCTCAATCTGTGCTACACTGATCAATCTCTACTACACTGCTCAATCTCTGCTACACTGATGAATCTAACCCCTCTCTGCTACACTGATCAATCTCTGCTACACTGATAAATCTAACCCCTCTCTGCTACACTGCTCAATCTCTGCTACACTGATCAATCTCTGCTACACTGATGAATCTTTGCTACGCTTCTCAATCTCTGCTACACTGATCAATCTCTGCCTCACTGATCAATCTAACCCCTCTCTGCTACACTGATCAATCTATCCCCTCTCTGCTACACTGCTCAATCTAACCCCACTGTTCTACACTGCTCAATCTCTGCTACACTGATCAATCTGTGCTATACTGCTCAATCTCTGCTACACTGATCAATCTGTGCTACACTGCTCAATCTCTGCTACACTGATCGATCTGTGCTACGCTGATCAATCTCTACTACACTGCTCAATCTCTGCTACACCGATCAATCTCTGCTACACTGATCAATCTCTGCTACACTGATCAATCTCTGCTACAGTCCTCAATCTCTGGTACACTGATCAATCTAACCCCTCTCTGCTACAGTGATCAATCTATCCCCTCTGTGCTACACTGCTCAATCTAACCCCACTGTTCTGCACTGCTCAATCTCTGCTACACTGATCAATCTCTGCTACACTGCTCAATCTCTGCTACACTGATCAATCTCTGCTACACTGCTCAATCTGTGCTACACTGATCAATCTCTACTACACTGCTCAATCTCTGCTACACTGATGAATCTAACCCCTCTCTGCTACACTGATCAATCTCTGCTACCCTGATAAATCTAACCCCTCTCTGCTACACTGCTCAATCTCTGCTACACTGATCAATCTCTGCTACACTGATGAATCTCTGCTACGCTTCTCAATCTCTGCTACACTGATCAATCTCTGCCTCACTGATCAATCTCTGCTACAGTGCTCAATCTCTGGTACACTGATCAATCTAACCCCTCTCTGCTACAGTGATCAATCTATCCCCTCTGTGCTACACTGCTCAATCTAACCCCACTGTTCTGCACTGCTCAATCACTGCTACACTGATCAATCTCTGCTACACTGCTCAATCTCTGCTACACTGATCAATCTGTGCTACACTGCTCAATCTCTGCTACACTGATCAATCTCTGCTACACTGATCAATCTCTGCTACACTGATCAATCTGTGCTACACTGCTCAATCTCTGCTACACTGATCGATCTGTGCTACGCTGATCAATCTCTACTACACTGCTCAATCTCTGCTACACCGATCAATCTCTGCTACACTGATCAATCTCTGCTACACTGATCAATCTCTGCTACAGTCCTCAATCTCTGGTACACTGATCAATCTAACCCCTCTCTGCTACAGTGATCAATCTATCCCCTCTGTGCTACACTGCTCAATCTAACCCCACTGTTCTGCACTGCTCAATCTCTGCTACACTGATCAATCTCTGCTACACTGCTCAATCTCTGCTACACTGATCAATCTCTGCTACACTGCTCAATCTGTGCTACACTGATCAATCTCTACTACACTGCTCAATCTCTGCTACACTGATGAATCTAACCCCTCTCTGCTACACTGATCAATCTCTGCTACCCTGATAAATCTAACCCCTCTCTGCTACACTGCTCAATCTCTGCTACACTGATCAATCTCTGCTACACTGATGAATCTCTGCTACGCTTCTCAATCTCTGCTACACTGATCAATCTCTGCCTCACTGATCAATCTCTGCTACAGTGCTCAATCTCTGGTACACTGATCAATCTAACCCCTCTCTGCTACAGTGATCAATCTATCCCCTCTGTGCTACACTGCTCAATCTAACCCCACTGTTCTGCACTGCTCAATCACTGCTACACTGATCAATCTCTGCTACACTGCTCAATCTCTGCTACACTGATCAATCTGTGCTACACTGCTCAATCTCTGCTACACTGATCAATCTCTGCTACACTGATCAATCTCTGCTACACTGCTCAATCTGTGCTACACTGATCAATCTCTACTACACTGCTCAATCTCTGCTACACTGATGAATCTAACCGCTCTCTGCTACACTGATCAATCTCTGCTACACTGATAAATCTTACCCCTCTCTGCTGCACTGCTCAATCTCTGCTACACTGATCAATCTCTGCTACACTGATGAATCTTTGCTACGCTTCTCAATCTCTGCTACACTGATCAATCTCTGCCTCACTGATCAATCTAACCCCTCTCTGCTACACTGATCAATCTATCCCCTCTCTGCTACACTGCTCAATCTAACCCCACTGTTCTACACTGCTCAATCTCTGCTACACTGATCAATCTCTGCTATACTGCTCAATCTCTGCTACACTGATCAATCTGTGCTACACTGCTCAATCTCTGCTACACTGATCGATCTGTGCTACGCTGATCAATCTCTACTACACTGCTCAATCTCTGATACACTGATCAATCTCTGCGTCACTGCTCCATCTCTGCTACACTGATCAATCTCTACTACACTGATCAATATCTGCTACACTGATTAATCTCTGCTACACTGCTCAATCTCTGGAACACTGATCAATCTAACCCCTCTCTGCTACACTGATCAATCTATCCCCTCTCTGCTACACTGCTCAATCTAACCCCACTGTTCTACACTGCTCAATCTCTGCTACACTGATCAATCTCTGCTTCACTGCTCAATCTCTGCTACACTGATCAATCTGCGCGACACTGCTCAATCTCTGCTACACTGCTCAATCTCTGCTACACTGATTAATCTCTGCTACACTGCTCAATCTCTGGTACAATGATCAATCTAACCCCTCTCTGCTACAATGCTCAATCTCTGCTGCAATGATCAATATCTGCTACACTGCTCAATCTCTGCTGCACTGATCAATCTCTGCTACACTGCTCAATCTCTGCTACACTGCTCAATCTCTGCTACACTGATCAATCTCTGCGACACTGCTCCATCTCTGCTACACTGATCAATCTCTACTACACTGATCAATATCTGCTACACTGATTAATCTCTGCTACACTGCTCAATCTCTGGTACACTGATCAATCTAACCCCTCTCTGCTACACTGATCAATCTATCCCCTCTCTGCTACACTGCTCAATCTAACCCCACTGTTCTACACTGCTCAATCTCTGCTACACTGATCAATCTCTGCTTCACTGCTCAATCTCTGCTACACTGATCAACCAGTGCGACAATGCTCAATCTCTTCTACACTGATAAATCTAACCCTTCTCTGCTACACAGCTCAATCTCTGCTACACTGATCAATCTAACCCCTCTCTGCTACAATGCTCAATCTCTGCTGCAATGATCAATATCTGCTACACTGCTCAATCTTTGCTGCACTGATCAATCTCTGCTACACTGCTCAATCTCTGCTACACTGCTCAATCTCTGCTACACTGATCAATCTCTTCTACAATGATAAATCTAACCCTTCTCTGCTACACTGCTCAATCTCTGCTACACTGATCAATCTAACCCTTTCTGCAACACTGCTCAATCTCTGCTACAAAGATCAATATCTGCTACACTGCTCAATCTCTGCTGCACTGATCAATCTCTGCTACACTGATGAATCTCTGCTGCACTGCTCAATCTCTGCTACACTGATCAATCTGTGCTACACTGATCAAACTCTGCTACACTGCACAATCTCTGCTACACTGCTCAATCTGTGCTACCCTGATCAATCTCTGCTACACTGATGAATCTAACCCCTCTCTGCTGCACTGCTCAATCTCTGCTACACTGATCAACCTCTGCTACACTGCTCAATCTCTGCTACACTGATCAATCTGTGCTACGCTGATCAATCTCTACTACACTGCTCAATCTCTGATACACTGATCAATCTCTGCGACACTGCTGCATCTCTGCTACACTGATCAATCTCTACTACACTGATCGATCTCTGCTACACTGATTAATCTCTGCTACACTGCTCAATCTCTGGTACACTGATCAATCTAACCCCTCTCTGCTACATTGCTCAATCTCTGCTGCAATGATCAATATCTGCCACACTGCTCAATCTCTGCTGCACTGATCAATCTCTGCTACACTGCTCAATCTCTGCTACACTGCTCAATCTCTGCTACACTGATCAATCTCTGTACACTGATAAATCTAACCCTTCTCTGCTACACTGCTCAATCTCTGCTACACTGATCAATCTAACCCCTCTCTGAAACACTGCTCAATCTCTGCTACAATGATCAATATCTGCTACACTGCTCAATCTCTGCTACACTGCTGAATCTCTGCCTCACTGATCAATCTAACCCCTCTCTGCTACACTGATCAATCTGTGCTATACTGATCAATCTCGGCTACACTGATCAATCTAACCCCTCTCTGCTACACTAATCAATCTCTGCTACACTGATCAATCTATGCTACACTGATAAATCTAACCCCTCTCTGCTACACTGCTCAATCTCTGCTACACTGCTCAATCTCTGCTACACTGATCAATCTCGGCTACACTGCTCAATCTCTGCTATACTGATCAATCTCTGCAACACTGATCAATCTAACCCCTCTCTGCTACACTGCTCAATTTCTGCTACACTGATCAATCTCTGCTACACTGATCAATCTCTGCTGCACTGCTCAATCTCTGCTACACTGATCAATCTCTACTACACTGCTCAATCTCTACTACACTGCTCCATCTCTGCAACACTGATCAATCTCTGCTACACTGATCAATCTCTGCTACACTGCTGAATCTCTGGTACACTGATCAATCTAACCCCTCTCTGCTACACTGTTCAATCTGTGGTACACTGGTCAATCTCTGCTACACTGATCAATCTCTGCTGCACTGCTCAATCTCTGCTACACTGATTAATCTCTGCTACACTGCTCAATCTCTGGTACACTGATCAATCTAACCCCTCTCTGCTACACTGCTCAATCTCTGCGACAATGATCAATCTCTGCTACACTAATGAAGCTGTGCTACACTGATCAATCTCTGCTACACTGATAAATCTAACCCTTCTCTGCTACACTGCTCAATCTCTGCTACACTGCTCAATCTTTGCTACACTGATCAATCACTGCTACACTGCTCAATCTCTGCTACACTGATCAATCTCTGCTACACTGCTGAATCTCTGCTACACTGATCAATCTCTGCTACACTGATCAATCTCTGCAACATTGCTCAATCTCTGCTACACTGATCAATCTCTGCTTCACTGCTCAATCTCTGCTACACTGATCAACCAGTGCGACAATGCTCAATCTCTTCTACACTGATAAATCTAACCCTTCTCTGCTACGCTGCTCAATCTCTGCTACACTGATCAATCTAACCCCTCTCTGCTACAATGCTCAATCTCTGCTGCAATGATCAATATCTGCTACACTGCTCAATCTCTGCTGCACTGATCAATCTCTGCTACACTGCTCAATCTCTGCTACACTGCTCAATCTCTGCTACACTGATCAATCTCTTCTACACTGATAAATCTAACCCTTCTCTGCTACACTGCTCAATCTCTGCTACACTGATCAATCTAACCCTTTCTGCAACACTGCTCAATCTCTGCTACAATGATCAATATCTGCTACACTGCTCAATCTCTGCTGCACTGATCAATCTCTGCTACACTGATGAATCTCTGCTACACTGATCAATCTCTGCTACACTGATAAATCTAAGCCTTCTCTGCTACTCTGCTCAATCTCTGCTACACTGCTCAATCTCTGCTACACTGATCAATCTGTGCTACACTGATCAATCTCTACTACACTGCTCAATCTCTGATACACTGATCAATCTCTGCGTCACTGCTCCATCTCTGCTACACTGATCAATCTCTACTACACTGATCAATATCTGCTACACTGATTAATCTCTGCTACACTGCTCAATCTCTGGAACACTTATCAATCTAACCCCTCTCTGCTACACTGATCAATCTATCCCCTCTCTGCTACACTGCTCAATCTAACCCCACTGTTCTACACTGCTCAATCTCTGCTACACTGATCAATCTCTGCTTCACTGCTCAATCTCTGCTACACTGATCAATCTGCGCGACACTGCTCAATCTCTGCTACACTGCTCAATCTCTGCTACACTGATTAATCTCTGCTACACTGCTCAATCTCTGGTACAATGATCAATCTAACCCCTCTCTGCTACAATGCTCAATCTCTGCTGCAATGATCAATATCTCCTACACTGCTCAATCTCTGCTGCACTGATCAATCTCCGCTACACTGCTCAATCTCTGCTACACTGCTCAATCTCTGCTACACTGATCAATCTCTGCGACACTGCTCCATCTCTGCTACACTGATCAATCTCTACTACACTGATCAATATCTGCTACACTGATTAATCTCTGCTACACTGCTCAATCTCTGGTACACTGATCAATCTAACCCCTCTCTGCTACACTGATCAATCTATCCCCTCTCTGCTACACTGCTCAATCTAACCCCACTGTTCTACACTGCTCAATCTCTGCTACACTGATCAATCTCTGCTTCACTGCTCAATCTCTGCTACACTGATCAACCAGTGCGACAATGCTCAATCTCTTCTACACTGATAAATCTAACCCTTCTCTGCTACACAGCTCAATCTCTGCTACACTGATCAATCTAACCCCTCTCTGCTACAATGCTCAATCTCTGCTGCAATGATCAATATCTGCTACACTGCTCAATCTTTGCTGCACTGATCAATCTCTGCTACACTGCTCAATCTCTGCTACACTGCTCAATCTCTGCTACACTGATCAATCTCTTCTACAATGATAAATCTAACCCTTCTCTGCTACACTGCTCAATCTCTGCTACACTGATCAATCTAACCCTTTCTGCAACACTGCTCAATCTCTGCTACAATGATCAATATCTGCTACACTGCTCAATCTCTGCTGCACTGATCAATCTCTGCTACACTGATGAATCTCTGCTACACTGATCAATCTCTGCTACACTGATAAATCTAAGCCTTCTCTGCTACACTGCTCAATCTCTGCTACACTGCTCAATCTCTGCTACACTGCTCAATCTCTGCTACACTGATCAATCTGTGCTACGCTGATCAATCTCTACTACACTGCTCAATCTCTGATACACTGATCAATCTCTGCGACACTGCTCCATCTCTGCTACACTGATCAATCTCTACTACACTGATCAATCTCTGCTACACTGATTAATCTCTGCTACACTGCTCAATCTCTGGTACACTGATCAATCTAACCCCTCTCTGCTACATTGCTCAATCTCTGCTGCAATGATCAATATCTGCCACACTGCTCAATCTCTGCTGCACTGATCAATCTCTGCTACACTGCTCAATCTCTGCTACACTGCTCAATCTCTGCTACACTGATCAATCTCTGTACACTGATAAATCTAACCCTTCTCTGCTACACTGCTCAATCTCTGCTACACTGATCAATCTAACCCCTCTCTGAAACACTGCTCAATCTCTGCTACAATGATCAATATCTGCTACACTGCTCAATCTCTGCTACACTGCTGAATCTCTGCCTCACTGATCAATCTAACCCCTCTCTGCTACACTGATCAATCTGTGCTATACTGATCAATCTCGGCTACACTGATCAATCTAACCCCTCTCTGCTACACTAATCAATCTCTGCTACACTGATCAATCTATGCTACACTGATAAATCTAACCCCTCTCTGCTACACTGCTCAATCTCTGCTACACTGCTCAATCTCTGCTACACTGATCAATCTCGGCTACACTGCTCAATCTCTGCTATACTGATCAATCTCTGCAACACTGATCAATCTAACCCCTCTCTGCTACACTGCTCAATTTCTGCTACACTGATCAATCTCTGCTACACTGATCAATCTCTGCTGCACTGCTCAATCTCTGCTACACTGATCAATCTCTACTACACTGCTCAATCTCTACTACACTGCTCCATCTCTGCAACACTGATCAATCTCTGCTACACTGATCAATCTCTGCTACACTGATTAATCTCTGCTACACTGCTGAATCTCTGGTACACTGATCAATCTAACCCCTCTCTGCTACACTGTTCAATCTGTGGTACACTGGTCAATCTCTGCTACACTGATCAATCTCTGCTGCACTGCTCAATCTCTGCTACACTGATTAATCTCTGCTACACTGCTCAATCTCTGGTACACTGATCAATCTAACCCCTCTCTGCTACACTGCTCAATCTCTGCGACAATGATCAATCTCTGCTACACTGATGAAGCTGTGCTACACTGATCAATCTCTGCTACACTGATAAATCTAACCCTTCTCTGCTACACTGCTCAATCTCTGCTACACTGCTCAATCTTTGCTACACTGATCAATCACTGCTACACTGCTCAATCTCTGCTACACTGATCAATCTCTGCTACACTGCTGAATCTCTGCTACACTGATCAATCTCTGCTACACTGATCAATCTCTGCAACATTGCTCAATCTCTGCTACACTGATCAATCTCTGCTTCACTGCTCAATCTCTGCTACACTGATCAACCAGTGCGACAATGCTCAATCTCTTCTACACTGATAAATCTAACCCTTCTCTGCTACGCTGCTCAATCTCTGCTACACTGATCAATCTAACCCCTCTCTGCTACAATGCTCAATCTCTGCTGCAATGATCAATATCTGCTACACTGCTCAATCTCTGCTGCACTGATCAATCTCTGCTACACTGCTCAATCTCTGCTACACTGCTCAATCTCTGCTACACTGATCAATCTCTTCTACACTGATAAATCTAACCCTTCTCTGCTACACTGCTCAATCTCTGCTACACTGATCAATCTAACCCTTTCTGCAACACTGCTCAATCTCTGCTACAATGATCAATATCTGCTACACTGCTCAATCTCTGCTGCACTGATCAATCTCTGCTACACTGATGAATCTCTGCTACACTGATCAATCTCTGCTACACTGATAAATCTAAGCCTTCTCTGCTACACTGCTCAATCTCTGCTACACTGCTCAATCTCTGCTACACTGATCAATCTGTGCTACACTGATCAATCTCTACTACACTGCTCAATCTCTGATACACTGATCAATCTCTGCGTCACTGCTCCATCTCTGCTACACTGATCAATCTCTACTACACTGATCAATATCTGCTACACTGATTAATCTCTGCTACACTGCTCAATCTCTGGAACACTGATCAATCTAACCCCTCTCTGCTACACTGATCAATCTATCCCCTCTCTGCTACACTGCTCAATCTAACCCCACTGTTCTACACTGCTCAATCTCTGCTACACTGATCAATCTCTGCTTCACTGCTCAATCTCTGCTACACTGATCAATCTGCGCGACACTGCTCAATCTCTGCTACACTGCTCAATCTCTGCTACACTGATTAATCTCTGCTACACTGCTCAATCTCTGGTACAATGATCAATCTAACCCCTCTCTGCTACAATGCTCAATCTCTGCTGCAATGATCAATATCTGCTACACTGCTCAATCTCTGCTGCACTGATCAATCTCTGCTACACTGCTCAATCTCTGCTACACTGCTCAATCTCTGCTACACTGATCAATCTCTGCGACACTGCTCCATCTCTGCTACACTGATCAATCTCTACTACACTGATCAATATCTGCTACACTGATTAATCTCTGCTACACTGCTCAATCTCTGGTACACTGATCAATCTAACCCCTCTCTGCTACACTGATCAATCTATCCCCTCTCTGCTACACTGCTCAATCTAACCCCACTGTTCTACACTGCTCAATCTCTGCTACACTGATCAATCTCTGCTTCACTGCTCAATCTCTGCTACACTGATCAACCAGTGCGACAATGCTCAATCTCTTCTACACTGATAAATCTAACCCTTCTCTGCTACACAGCTCAATCTCTGCTACACTGATCAATCTAACCCCTCTCTGCTACAATGCTCAATCTCTGCTGCAATGATCAATATCTGCTACACTGCTCAATCTTTGCTGCACTGATCAATCTCTGCTACACTGCTCAATCTCTGCTACACTGCTCAATCTCTGCTACACTGATCAATCTCTTCTACAATGATAAATCTAACCCTTCTCTGCTACACTGCTCAATCTCTGCTACACTGATCAATCTAACCCTTTCTGCAACACTGCTCAATCTCTGCTACAATGATCAATATCTGCTACACTGCTCAATCTCTGCTGCACTGATCAATCTCTGCTACACTGATGAATCTCTGCTACACTGATCAATCTCTGCTACACTGATAAATCTAAGCCTTCTCTGCTACACTGCTCAATCTCTGCTACACTGCTCAATCTCTGCTACACTGATCAATCTGTGCTACACTGATCAATCTCTGCTACACTGCACAATCTCTGCTACACTGCTCAATCTGTGCTACCCTGATCAATCTCTGCTACACTGATGAATCTAACCCCTCTCTGCTGCACTGCTCAATCTCTGCTACACTGATCAACCTCTGCTACACTGCTCAATCTCTGCTACACTGATCAATCTGTGCTACGCTGATCAATCTCTACTACACTGCTCAATCTCTGATACACTGATCAATCTCTGCGACACTGCTCCATCTCTGCTACACTGATCAATCTCTACTACACTGATCAATCTCTGCTACACTGATTAATCTCTGCTACACTGCTCAATCTCTGGTACACTGATCAATCTAACCCCTCTCTGCTACATTGCTCAATCTCTGCTGCAATGATCATTATCTGCTACACTGCTCAATCTCTGCTGCACTGATCAATCTCTGCTACACTGCTCAATCTCTGCTACACTGCTCAATCTCTGCTACACTGATCAATCTCTGTACACTGATAAATCTAACCCTTCTCTGCTACACTGCTCAATCTCTGCTACACTGATCAATCTAACCCCTCTCTGAAACACTGCTCAATCTCTGCTACAATGATCAATATCTGCTACACTGCTCAATCTCTGCTACACTGCTGAATCTCTGCCTCACTGATCAATCTAACCCCTCTCTGCTACACTGATCAATCTGTGCTATACTGATCAATCTCGGCTACACTGATCAATCTAACCCCTCTCTGCTACACTAATCAATCTCTGCTACACTGATCAATCTATGCTACACTGATAAATCTAACCCCTCTCTGCTACACTGCTCAATCTCTGCTACACTGCTCAATCTCTGCTACACTGATCAATCTCGGCTACACTGCTCAATCTCTGCTATACTGATCAATCTCTGCAACACTGATCAATCTAACCCCTCTCTGCTACACTGCTCAATTTCTGCTACACTGATCAATCTCTGCTACACTGATCAATCTCTGCTGCACTGCTCAATCTCTGCTACACTGATCAATCTCTACTACACTGCTCAATCTCTACTACACTGCTCCATCTCTGCAACACTGATCAATCTCTGCTACACTGATCAATCTCTGCTACACTGATTAATCTCTGCTACACTGCTGAATCTCTGGTACACTGATCAATCTAACCCCTCTCTGCTACACTGTTCAATCTGTGGTACACTGGTCAATCTCTGCTACACTGATCAATCTCTGCTGCACTGCTCAATCTCTGCTACACTGATTAATCTCTGCTACACTGCTCAATCTCTGGTACACTGATCAATCTAACCCCTCTCTGCTACACTGCTCAATCTCTGCGACAATGATCAATCTCTGCTACACTGATGAAGCTGTGCTACACTGATCAATCTCTGCTACACTGATAAATCTAACCCTTCTCTGCTACACTGCTCAATCTCTGCTACACTGCTCAATCTTTGCTACACTGATCAATCACTGCTACACTGCTCAATCTCTGCTACACTGATCAATCTCTGCTACACTGCTGAATCTCTGCTACACTGATCAATCTCTGCTACACTGATCAATCTCTGCAACATTGCTCAATCTCTGCTACACTGATCAATCTCTGCTTCACTGCTCAATCTCTGCTACACTGATCAACCAGTGCAACAATGCTCAATCTCTGCTACACTGCTCAATCTCTGCTACACTGATGAACCTCTGCTACACTGATCAATCTCTGCTACACTGATCAATCTAACCCCTCTCTGCTACACTGCTCAATCTCTGCTACACTGCTCAATCTCTGCTACAATGATCAATATCTGCTACACTGCTCAATCTCTTCTACACTGCTCAATCTCTGCTACACTGCTGAATCTCTGCCTCACTGATCAATCTCTGCTACACTGATCAATCTCTGCTACACTGATCAATCTAACCCCTCTCTGCTACACTGATCAATCTATGCTACACTGATCAATCTAACCCCTCTCTGCTACACTGATCAATCTCTGCTACACTGATCAATCTCTGCTACACTGATAAATCAAACCCCTCTCTGCTACACTGCTCAAACTCTGCTACACTGCTCAATCTCTGCTACACTGATCAATCTGCGCTACACTGTTCAATCTCGGCTACGCTGCTCAATCTCTGCTATACTGATCAATCTCTGCTACACTGATCAATCTAACCCCTCTCTGCTACACTGCTCAATCTCTGCTACACTGCTCAATCTCTGCTACACTGATCAATCTCTGCTACACTGATCCATCTCTGCTACACTGCTCAATCTCTGCTACACTGATCAATCTCTGCTACTCTGCTCAATCTCTGCTACACTGATCAATCTCTGCTACACTGATCAATCTCTGCTACACTGCTCAATCTCTGCTACACTGCTCAATCTCTACTACACTGATCAATCTCTGCTACACTGCTCAATCTCTGCTTCACTGATCAATCTAACCCCTCTCTGCTACACTGATCAATCTGTGCTATACTGATCAATCTCGGCTACACTGATCAATCTAACCCCTCTCTGCTACACTAATCAATCTCTGCTACACTGATCAATCTCTGCTACACTGATAAATCTAACCCCTCTCTGCTACACTGCTCAATCTCTGCTACACTGCTCAATCTCTGCTACACTGATCAATCTCTGCTATACTGATCAATCTCTGCAACACTGATCAATCTAACCCCTCTCTGCTACACTGCTCAATCTCTGCTACACTGATCAATCTCTGCTACACTGATCAATCTCTGCTGCACTGCTCAATCTCTGCTACACTGATCAATCTCTGCTACTCTGCACAATCTCTGCTACACTGATCAATCTCTGTAACACTGATCAATCTCTGCTTCACTGCTCAATCTCTGCTACACTGCTCAATCTATGCTACACTGATCAATCTCTGATACACTGATTAATCTCTGCTACACTGCTCAATCTCTGGTACACTGATCAATCTAACCCCTCTCTGCTACACTGATCAATCTATCCCCTCTCTGCTACACTGCTCAATCTAACCCCACTGTTCTACACTGCTCAATCTCTGCTACACTGATCAATCTCTGCTTCACTGCTCAATCTCTGCTACACTGATCAATCTGCGTGACACTGCTCAATCTCTGCTACACTGCTCAATCTCTGCTACACTGATTAATCTCTGCTACACTGCTCAATCTCTGGTACAATGATCAATCTAACCCCTCTCTGCTACAATGCTCAATCTCTGCTGCAATGATCAATATCTGCTACACTGCTCAATCTCTGCTGCACTGATCAATCTCTGCTACACTGCTCAATCTCTGCTACACTGCTCAATCTCTGCTACACTGATCAATCTCTGCGACACTGCTCCATCTCTGCTACACTGATCAATCTCTACTACACTGATCAATATCTGCTACACTGATTAATCTCTGCTACACTGCTCAATCTCTGGTACACTGATCAATCTAACCCCTCTCTGCTACACTGATCAATCTATCCCCTCTCTGCTACACTGCTCAATCTAACCCCACTGTTCTACACTGCTCAATCTCTGCTACACTGATCAATCTCTGCTTCACTGCTCAATCTCTGCTACACTGATCAACCAGTGCGACAATGCTCAATCTCTTCTACACTGATAAATCTAACCCTTCTCTGCTACACAGCTCAATCTCTGCTACACTGATCAATCTAACCCCTCTCTGCTACAATGCTCAATCTCTGCTGCAATGATCAATATCTGCTACACTGCTCAATCTTTGCTGCACTGATCAATCTCTGCTACACTGCTCAATCTCTGCTACACTGCTCAATCTCTGCTACACTGATCAATCTCTTCTACAATGATAAATCTAACCCTTCTCTGCTACACTGCTCAATCTCTGCTACACTGATCAATCTAACCCTTTCTGCAACACTGCTCAATCTCTGCTACAATGATCAATATCTGCTACACTGCTCAATCTCTGCTGCACTGATCAATCTCTGCTACACTGATGAATCTCTGCTACACTGATCAATCTCTGCTACACTGATAAATCTAAGCCTTCTCTGCTACACTGCTCAATCTCTGCTACACTGCTCAATCTCTGCTACACTGATCAATCTGTGCTACACTGATCAATCTCTGCTACACTGCACAATCTCTGCTACACTGCTCAATCTGTGCTACCCTGATCAATCTCTGCTACACTGATGAATCTAACCCCTCTCTGCTGCACTGCTCAATCTCTGCTACACTGATCAACCTCTGCTACACTGCTCAATCTCTGCTACACTGATCAATCTGTGCTACGCTGATCAATCTCTACTACACTGCTCAATCTCTGATACACTGATCAATCTCTGCGACACTGCTCCATCTCTGCTACACTGATCAATCTCTACTACACTGATCAATCTCTGCTACACTGATTAATCTCTGCTACACTGCTCAATCTCTGGTACACTGATCAATCTAACCCCTCTCTGCTACATTGCTCAATCTCTGCTGCAATGATCATTATCTGCTACACTGCTCAATCTCTGCTGCACTGATCAATCTCTGCTACACTGCTCAATCTCTGCTACACTGCTCAATCTCTGCTACACTGATCAATCTCTGTACACTGATAAATCTAACCCTTCTCTGCTACACTGCTCAATCTCTGCTACACTGATCAATCTAACCCCTCTCTGAAACACTGCTCAATCTCTGCTACAATGATCAATATCTGCTACACTGCTCAATCTCTGCTACACTGCTGAATCTCTGCCTCACTGATCAATCTAACCCCTCTCTGCTACACTGATCAATCTGTGCTATACTGATCAATCTCGGCTACACTGATCAATCTAACCCCTCTCTGCTACACTAATCAATCTCTGCTGCACTGATCAATCTATGCTACACTGATAAATCTAACCCCTCTCTGCTACACTGCTCAATCTCTGCTACACTGCTCAATCTCTGCTACACTGATCAATCTCGGCTACACTGCTCAATCTCTGCTATACTGATCAATCTCTGCAACACTGATCAATCTAACCCCTCTCTGCTACACTGCTCAATTTCTGCTACACTGATCAATCTCTGCTACACTGATCAATCTCTGCTGCACTGCTCAACCTCTGCTACACTGATCAATCTCTACTACACTGCTCAATCTCTACTACACTGCTCCATCTCTGCAACACTGATCAATCTCTGCTACACTGATCAATCTCTGCTACACTGATTAATCTCTGCTACACTGCTGAATCTCTGGTACACTGATCAATCTAACCCCTCTCTGCTACACTGTTCAATCTGTGGTACACTGGTCAATCTCTGCTACACTGATCAATCTCTGCTGCACTGCTCAATCTCTGCTACACTGATTAATCTCTGCTACACTGCTCAATCTCTGGTACACTGATCAATCTAACCCCTCTCTGCTACACTGCTCAATCTCTGCGACAATGATCAATCTCTGCTACACTGATGAAGCTGTGCTACACTGATCAATCTCTGCTACACTGATAAATCTAACCCTTCTCTGCTACACTGCTCAATCTCTGCTACACTGCTCAATCTTTGCTACACTGATCAATCACTGCTACACTGCTCAATCTCTGCTACACTGATCAATCTCTGCTACACTGCTGAATCTCTGCTACACTGATCAATCTCTGCTACACTGATCAATCTCTGCAACATTGCTCAATCTCTGCTACACTGATCAATCTCTGCTTCACTGCTCAATCTCTGCTACACTGATCAACCAGTGCGACAATGCTCAATCTCTGCTACACTGCTCAATCTCTGCTACACTGATGAACCTCTGCTACACTGATCAATCTCTGCTACACTGATCAATCTAACCCCTCTCTGCTACACTGCTCAATCTCTGCTACACTGCTCAATCTCTGCTACAATGATCAATATCTGCTACACTGCTCAATCTCTTCTACACTGCTCAATCTCTGCTACACTGCTGAATCTCTGCCTCACTGATCAATCTCTGCTACACTGATCAATCTCTGCTACACTGATCAATCTAACCCCTCTCTGCTACACTGATCAATCTATGCTACACTGATCAATCTAACCCCTCTCTGCTACACTGATCAATCTCTGCTACACTGATCAATCTCTGCTACACTGATAAATCAAACCCCTCTCTGCTACACTGCTCAAACTCTGCTACACTGCTCAATCTCTGCTACACTGATCAATCTGCGCTACACTGTTCAATCTCGGCTACGCTGCTCAATCTCTGCTATACTGATCAATCTCTGCTACACTGATCAATCTAACCCCTCTCTGCTACACTGCTCAATCTCTGCTACACTGCTCAATCTCTGCTACACTGATCAATCTCTGCTACACTGATCCATCTCTGCTACACTGCTCAATCTCTGCTACACTGATCAATCTCTGCTACTCTGCTCAATCTCTGCTACACTGATCAATCTCTGCTACACTGATCAATCTCTGCTACACTGCTCAATCTCTGCTACACTGCTCAATCTCTACTACACTGATCAATCTCTGCTACACTGCTCAATCTCTGCTTCACTGATCAATCTAACCCCTCTCTGCTACACTGATCAATCTGTGCTATACTGATCAATCTCGGCTACACTGATCAATCTAACCCCTCTCTGCTACACTAATCAATCTCTGCTACACTGATCAATCTCTGCTACACTGATAAATCTAACCCCTCTCTGCTACACTGCTCAATCTCTGCTACACTGCTCAATCTCTGCTACACTGATCAATCTCTGCTATACTGATCAATCTCTGCAACACTGATCAATCTAACCCCTCTCTGCTACACTGCTCAATCTCTGCTACACTGATCAATCTCTGCTACACTGATCAATCTCTGCTGCACTGCTCAATCTCTGCTACACTGATCAATCTCTGCTACTCTGCACAATCTCTGCTACACTGATCAATCTCTGTAACACTGATCAATCTCTGCTTCACTGCTCAATCTCTGCTACACTGCTCAATCTATGCTACACTGATCAATCTCTGATACACTGATTAATCTCTGCTACACTGCTCAATCTCTGGTACACTGATCAATCTAACCCCTCTCTGCTACACTGATCAATCTATCCCCTCTCTGCTACACTGCTCAGTCTAACCCCACTGTTCTACACTGCTCAATCTCTGCTACACTGATCAATCTCTGCTGCACTGCTCCATCTCTGCTACACTGATCAATCTGTGGTACACTGGTCAATCTCTGCTACACTGATCAATTTCTGCTGCACTGCTCAATCTCTGCTAAACTGATTAATCTCTGCTACACTGCTCAATCTCTAGTACACTGATCAATCTAACCCCTCTCTGCTACACTGCTCAATCTCTGCTACAATGATCAATATCTGCTACACTGCTCAATCTCTGCTGCACTGTTCAATCTCTGCTACACTGCTCAATCTCTGCTACACTGCTCAATCTCTGCTACACTGATCAATCTCTGCTGCACTGATAAATCTAACCCTTCTCTGCTACACTGCTCAATCTCTGCTACACTGCTCAATCTCTGCTACACCGATCAATCTCTGCTACTCTGCTCAATCTCTGCTACACTGATCAATCTCTGCTACACTGATCAATCTCTGCTACACTGATCAATCTCTGCTACACTGCTCAATCTCTGCTACACTGCTCAATCTCTACTACACTGATCAATCTCTGCTACACTGCTCAATCTCTGCTACACTGATCAATCTAACCCCTCTCTGCTACACTGATCAATCTGTGCTCTTGTGATCAATCTCGGCTGCACTGATCAATCTAACCCCTCTCTGCTACACTGATCAATCTCTGCTACACTGATAAATCTAACCCCTCTCTGCTATACTGCTCAATCTCTGCTACACTGCTCAATCTCTGCTACACTGATCAATCTGTGCTACACTGTTCAATCTCGGCTACACTGCTCAATCTCTGCTATACTGATCAATCTCTGCAACACCGATCAATCTAACCCCTCTCTGCTACACTGCTCAATCTCTGCTACACTGATCAATCTCTGCTACACTGATCAATCTCTGCTGCACTGCTTAATCTCTGCTACACTGATCAATCTCTGCTACTCTGCACAATCTCTGCTACACTGATCAATCTCTGCTACACTGATCAATCTCTGCTGCACTGCTCAATCTCTGCTACACTGCTCAATCTCTGCTACACTGATCAATCTCTGTACACTGATAAATCTAACCCTTCTCTGCTACACTGCTCAATCTCTGCTACACTGATCAATCTAACCCCTCTCTGAAACACTGCTCAATCTCTGCTACAATGATCAATATCTGCTACACTGCTCAATGTCTGCTACACTGCTCAATCTCTGCTACACTGCTGAATCTCTGCCTCACTGATCAATCTAACCCCTCTCTGCTACACTGATCAATCTGTGCTATACTGATCAATCTCGGCTACACTGATCAATCTAACCCCTCTCTGCTACACTAATCAATCTCTGCTACACGATCAATCTCTGCTACACTGATAAATCTAACCCCTCTCTGCTACACTGCTCAATCTCTGCTACACTGCTCAATCTCTGCTACACTGATCAATCTCGGCTACACTGCTCAATCTCTGCTATACTGATCAATCTCTGCAACACTGATCAATCTAACCCCTCTCTGCTACACTGCTCAATTTCTGCTACACGAATCAATCTCTGCTGCACTGATCAATCTCTGCTGCACTGCTCAATCTCTACTACACTGCTCCATCTCTGCAACACTGATCAATCTCTGCTACACTGATCAATCTCTGCTACACTGATTAATCTCTGCTACACTGCTGAATCTCTGGTACACTGATCAATCTAACCCCTCTCTGCTACACTGATCAATCTGTGGTACACTGGTCAATCTCTGCTACACTGATCAATCTCTGCTGCACTGCTCAATCTCTGCTACACTGATTAATCTCTGCTACACTGCTCAATCTCTGGTACACTGATCAATCTAACCCGTCTCTGCTACACTGCTCAATCTCTGCGACAATGATCAATCTCTGCTACACTGATGAAGCTGTGCTACACTGATCAATCTCTGCTACACTGATAAATCTAACCCTTCTCTGCTACACTGCTCAATCTCTGCTACACTGATCAATCTCTGCTACACTGATCAATCTAACCCCTCTCTGCTGCACTGATCAATCTCTGCTACACTGATCAATCTAATCCCTCCCTGCTACACTGCTCAATCTCTGCTACACTGCTCAATCTCTGCTGCACTGCTCAATCCCTGCTACACTGATCAATCTCTGCTACACTGATCAATTTGTGCTACGCTGATCAATCTCTGCTACACTGCTCAATCTCCGCTACACTGATCAATCTCTGCTACACTGCTCAATCTCTGCTACACTGATCAATCTCTGCTACAGTGCTCAATCTCTGGTACACTGATCAATCTAACCCCTCTCTGCTACAGTGATCAATCTATCCCCTCTGTGCTACACTGCTCAATCTAACCCCACTGTTCTGCACTGCTCAATCACTGCTACACTGATCAATCTCTGCTACACTGCTCAATCTCTGCTACACTGATCAATCTGTGCTACACTGCTCAATCTCTGCTACACTGATCAATCTCTGCTACACTGATCAATCTCTGCTACACTGCTCAATCTGTGCTACACTGATCAATCTCTACTACACTGCTCAATCTCTGCTACACTGATGAATCTAACCCCTCTCTGCTACACTGATCAATCTCTGCTACACTGATAAATCTAACCCCTCTCTGCTACACTGCTCAATCTCTGCTACACTGATCAATCTCTGCTACACTGATGAATCTTTGCTACGCTTCTCAATCTCTGCTACACTGATCAATCTCTGCCTCACTGATCAATCTAACCCCTCTCTGCTACACTGATCAATCTATCCCCTCTCTGCTACACTGCTCAATCTAACCCCACTGTTCTACACTGCTCAATCTCTGCTACACTGATCAATCTGTGCTATACTGCTCAATCTCTGCTACACTGATCAATCTGTGCTACACTGCTCAATCTCTGCTACACTGATCGATCTGTGCTACGCTGATCAATCTCTACTACACTGCTCAATCTCTGATACACTGATCAATCTCTGCGTCACTGCTCCATCTCTGCTACACTGATCAATCTCTACTACACTGATCAATATCTGCTACACTGATTAATCTCTGCTACACTGCTCAATCTCTGGAACACTGATCAATCTAACCCCTCTCTGCTACACTGATCAATCTATCCCCTCTCTGCTACACTGCTCAATCTAACCCCACTGTTCTACACACTCTGCTACACTGATCAATCTATGCTACACTGATTAATCTCTGCTACACTGCTCAATCTCTGGTACAATGATCAATCTAACCCCTCTCTGCTACAATGCTCAATCTCTGCTGCAATGATCAATATCTGCTACACTGCTCAATCTCTGCTGCACTGATCAATCTCTGCTACACTGCTCAATCTCTGCTACACTGCTCAATCTCTGCTACACTGATCAATCTCTGCGACACTGCTCCATCTCTGCTACACTGATCAATCTCTACTACACTGATCAATATCTGCTACACTGATTAATCTCTGCTACACTGCTCAATCTCTGGTACACTGATCAATCTAACCCCTCTCTGCTACACTGATCAATCTATCCCCTCTCTGCTACACTGCTCAATCTAACCCCACTGTTCTACACTGCTCAATCTCTGCTACACTGATCAATCTCTGCTTCACTGCTCAATCTCTGCTACACTGATCAACCAGTGCGACAATGCTCAATCTCTTCTACACTGATAAATCTAACCCTTCTCTGCTACACAGCTCAATCTCTGCTACACTGATCAATCTAACCCCTCTCTGCTACAATGCTCAATCTCTGCTGCAATGATCAATATCTGCTACACTGCTCAATCTTTGCTGCACTGATCAATCTCTGCTACACTGCTCAATCTCTGCTACACTGCTCAATCTCTGCTACACTGATCAATCTCTTCTACAATGATAAATCTAACCCTTCTCTGCTACACTGCTCAATCTCTGCTACACTGATCAATCTAACCCTTTCTGCAACACTGCTCAATCTCTGCTACAATGATCAATATCTGCTACACTGCTCAATCTCTGCTGCACTGATCAATCTCTGCTACACTGATGAATCTCTGCTACACTGATCAATCTCTGCTACACTGATAAATCTAAGCCTTCTCTGCTACACTGCTCAATCTCTGCTACACTGCTCAATCTCTGCTACACTGATCAATCTGTGCTACACTGATCAATCTCTGCTACACTGCACAATCTCTGCTACACTGCTCAATCTGTGCTACCCTGATCAATCTCTGCTACACTGATGAATCTAACCCCTCTCTGCTGCACTGCTCAATCTCTGCTACACTGATCAACCTCTGCTACACTGCTCAATCTCTGCTACACTGATCAATCTGTGCTACGCTGATCAATCTCTACTACACTGCTCAATCTCTGATACACTGATCAATCTCTGCGACACTGCTGCATCTCTGCTACACTGATCAATCTCTACTACACTGATCAATCTCAGCTACACTGATTAATCTCTGCTACACTGCTCAATCTCTGGTACACTGATCAATCTAACCCCTCTCTGCTACATTGCTCAATCTCTGCTGCAATGATCAATATCTGCTACACTGCTCAATCTCTGCTGCACTGATCAATCTCTGCTACACTGCTCAATCTCTGCTACACTGCTCAATCTCTGCTACACTGATCAATCTCTGTACACTGATAAATCTAACCCTTCTCTGCGACACTGCTCAATCTCTGCTACACTGATCAATCTAACCCCTCTCTGAAACACTGCTCAATCTCTGCTACAATGATCAATATCTGCTACACTGCTCAATCTCTGCTACACTGCTGAATCTCTGCCTCACTGATCAATCTAACCCCTCTCTGCTACACTGATCAATCTGTGCTATACTGATCAATCTCGGCTACACTGATCAATCTAACCCCTCTCTGCTACACTAATCAATCTCTGCTACACTGATCAATCTATGCTACACTGATAAATCTAACCCCTCTCTGCTACACTGCTCAATCTCTGCTACACTGCTCAATCTCTGCTACACTGATCAATCTCGGCTACACTGCTCAATCTCTGCTATACTGATCAATCTCTGCAACACTGATCAATCTAACCCCTCTCTGCTACGCTGCTCAATTTCTGCTACACTGATCAATCTCTGCTACACTGATCAATCTCTGCTGCACTGCTCAATCTCTGCTACACTGATCAATCTCTACTACACTGCTCAATCTCTACTACACTGCTCCATCTCTGCAACACTGATCAATCTCTGCTACACTGATCAATCTCTGCTACACTGATTAATCTCTGCTACACTGCTGAATCTCTGGTACACTGATCAATCTAACCCCTCTCTGCTACACTGTTCAATCTGTGGTACACTGGTCAATCTCTGCTACACTGATCAATCTCTGCTGCACTGCTCAATCTCTGCTACACTGATTAATCTCTGCTACACTGCTCAATCTCTGGTACACTGATCAATCTAACCCCTCTCTGCTACACTGCTCAATCTCTGCGACAATGATCAATCTCTGCTACACTGATGAAGCTGTGCTACACTGATCAATCTCTGCTACACTGATAAATCTAACCCTTCTCTGCTACACTGCTCAATCTCTGCTACACTGCTCAATCTTTGCTACACTGATCAATCACTGCTACACTGCTCAATCTCTGCTACACTGCTCAATCTCTGCTACACTGCTGAATCTCTGCTACACTGATCAATCTCTGCTACACTGATCAATCTCTGCAACATTGCTCAATCTCTGCTACACTGATCAATCTCTGCTTCACTGCTCAATCTCTGCTACACTGATCAACCAGTGCGACAATGCTCAATCTCTTCTACACTGATAAATCTAACCCTTCTCTGCTACGCTGCTCAATCTCTGCTACACTGATCAATCTAACCCCTCTCTGCTACAATGCTCAATCTCTGCTGCAATGATCAATATCTGCTACACTGCTCAATCTCTGCTGCACTGATCAATCTCTGCTACACTGCTCAATCTCTGCTACACTGCTCAATCTCTGCTACACTGATCAATCTCTTCTACACTGATAAATCTAACCCTTCTCTGCTACACTGCTCAATCTCTGCTACACTGATCAATCTAACCCTTTCTGCAACACTGCTCAATCTCTGCTACAATGATCAATATCTGCTACACTGCTCAATCTCTGCTGCACTGATCAATCTCTGCTACACTGATGAATCTCTGCTACACTGATCAATCTCTGCTACACTGATAAATCTAAGCCTTCTCTGCTACACTGCTCCATCTCTGCTACACTGCTCAATCTCTGCTACACTGATCAATCTGTGCTACACTGATCAATCTCTGCTACACTGCACAATCTCTGCTACACTGCTCAATCTGTGCTACACTGATCAATCTCTGCTACACTGATGAATCTAACCCCTCTCTGCTGCACTGCTCAATCTCTGCTGCACTGATCAATCTCTGCTACACTGATGAATCTCTGCTACACTGATCAATCTCTGCTACACTGATAAATCTAAGCCTTCTCTGCTACACTGCTCAATCTCTGCTACACTGCTCAATCTCTGCTACACTGATCAATCTGTGCTACACTGATCAATCTCTACTACACTGCTCAATCTCTGATACACTGATCAATCTCTGCGTCACTGCTCCATCTCTGCTACACTGATCAATCTCTACTACACTGATCAATATCTGCTACACTGATTAATCTCTGCTACACTGCTCAATCTCTGGAACACTGATCAATCTAACCCCTCTCTGCTACACTGATCAATCTATCCCCTCTCTGCTACACTGCTCAATCTAACCCCACTGTTCTACACTGCTCAATCTCTGCTACACTGATCAATCTCTGCTTCACTGCTCAATCTCTGCTACACTGATCAATCTGCGCGACACTGCTCAATCTCTGCTACACTGCTCAATCTCTGCTACACTGATTAATCTCTGCTACACTGCTCAATCTCTGGTACAATGATCAATCTAACCCCTCTCTGCTACAATGCTCAATCTCTGCTGCAATGATCAATATCTGCTACACTGCTCAATCTCTGCTGCACTGATCAATCTCTGCTACACTGCTCAATCTCTGCTACACTGCTCAATCTCTGCTACACTGATCAATCTCTGCGACACTGCTCCATCTCTGCTACACTGATCAATCTCTACTACACTGATCAATATCTGCTACACTGATTAATCTCTGCTACACTGCTCAATCTCTGGTACACTGATCAATCTAACCCCTCTCTGCTACACTGATCAATCTATCCCCTCTCTGCTACACTGCTCAATCTAACCCCACTGTTCTACACTGCTCAATCTCTGCTACACTGATCAATCTCTGCTTCACTGCTCAATCTCTGCTACACTGATCAACCGGTGCGACAATGCTCAATCTCTTCTACACTGATAAATCTAACCCTTCTCTGCTACACAGCTCAATCTCTGCTACACTGATCAATCTAACCCCTCTCTGCTACAATGCTCAATCTCTGCTGCAATGATCAATATCTGCTACACTGCTCAATCTTTGCTGCACTGATCAATCTCTGCTACACTGCTCAATCTCTGCTACACTGCTCAATCTCTGCTACACTGATCAATCTCTTCTACAATGATAAATCTAACCCTTCTCTGCTACAATGATCAATATCTGCTACACTGCTCAATCTCTGCTGCACTGATCAATCTCTGCTACACTGATGAATCTCTGCTACACTGATCAATCTCTGCTACACTGATAAATCTAAGCCTTCTCTGCTACACTGCTCAATCTCTGCTACACTGCTCAATCTCTGCTACACTGATCAATCTGTGCTACACTGATCAATCTCTGCTACACTGCACAATCTCTGCTACACTGCTCAATCTGTGCTACCCTGATCAATCTCTGCTACACTGATGAATCTAACCCCTCTCTGCTGCACTGCTCAATCTCTGCTACACTGATCAACCTCTGCTACACTGCTCAATCTCTGCTACACTGATCAATCTGTGCTACGCTGATCAATCTCTACTACACTGCTCAATCTCTGATACACTGATCAATCTCTGCGACACTGCTGCATCTCTGCTACACTGATCAATCTCTACTACACTGATCAATCTCTGCTACACTGATTAATCTCTGCTACACTGCTCAATCTCTGGTACACTGATCAATCTAACCCCTCTCTGCTACATTGCTCAATCTCTGCTGCAATGATCAATATCTGCTACACTGCTCAATCTCTGCTGCACTGATCAATCTCTGCTACACTGCTCAATCTCTGCTACACTGCTCAATCTCTGCTACACTGATCAATCTCTGTACACTGATAAATCTAACCCTTCTCTGCTACACTGCTCAATCTCTGCTACACTGATCAATCTAACCCCTCTCTGAAACACTGCTCAATCTCTGCTACAATGATCAATATCTGCTACACTGCTCAATCTCTGCTACACTGCTGAATCTCTGCCTCACTGATCAATCTAACCCCTCTCTGCTACACTGATCAATCTGTGCTATACTGATCAATCTCGGCTACACTGATCAATCTAACCCCTCTCTGCTACACTAATCAATCTCTGCTACACTGATCAATCTATGCTACACTGATAAATCTAACCCCTCTCTGCTACACTGCTCAATCTCTGCTACACTGCTCAATCTCTGCTACACTGATCAATCTCGGCTACACTGCTCAATCTCTGCTATACTGATCAATCTCTGCAACACTGATCAATCTAACCCCTCTCTGCTACACTGCTCAATTTCTGCTACACTGATCAATCTCTGCTACACTGATCAATCTCTGCTGCACTGCTCAATCTCTGCTACACTGATCAATCTCTACTACACTGCTCAATCTCTACTACACTGCTCCATCTCTGCAACACTGATCAATCTCTGCTACACTGATTAATCTCTGCTACACTGCTGAATCTCTGGTACACTGATCAATCTAACCCCTCTCTGCTACACTGTTCAATCTGTGGTACACTGGTCAATCTCTGCTACACTGATCAATCTCTGCTGCACTGCTCAATCTCTGCTACACTGATTAATCTCTGCTACACTGCTCAATCTCTGGTACACTGATCAATCTAACCCCTCTCTGCTACACTGCTCAATCTCTGCGACAATGATCAATCTCTGCTACACTGATGAAGCTGTGCTACACTGATCAATCTCTGCTACACTGATAAATCTAACCCTTCTCTGCTACACTGCTCAATCTCTGCTACACTGCTCAATCTTTGCTACACTGATCAATCACTGCTACACTGCTCAATCTCTGCTACACTGCTCAATCTCTGCTACACTGCTGAATCTCTGCTACACTGATCAATCTCTGCTACACTGATCAATCTCTGCAACATTGCTCAATCTCTGCTACACTGATCAATCTCTGCTTCACTGCTCAATCTCTGCTACACTGATCAACCAGTGCGACAATGCTCAATCTCTTCTACACTGATAAATCTAACCCTTCTCTGCTACGCTGCTCAATCTCTGCTACACTGATCAATCTAACCCCTCTCTGCTACAATGCTCAATCTCTGCTGCAATGATCAATATCTGCTACACTGCTCAATCTCTGCTGCACTGATCAATCTCTGCTACACTGCTCAATCTCTGCTACACTGCTCAATCTCTGCTACACTGATCAATCTCTTCTACACTGATAAATCTAACCCTTCTCTGCTACACTGCTCAATCTCTGCTACACTGATCAATCTAACCCTTTCTGCAACACTGCTCAATCTCTGCTACAATGATCAATATCTGCTACACTGCTCAATCTCTGCTGCACTGATCAATCTCTGCTACACTGATGAATCTCTGCTACACTGATCAATCTCTGCTACACTGATAAATCTAAGCCTTCTCTGCTACACTGCTCCATCTCTGCTACACTGCTCAATCTCTGCTACACTGATCAATCTGTGCTACACTGATCAATCTCTGCTACACTGCACAATCTCTGCTACACTGCTCAATCTGTGCTACACTGATCAATCTCTGCTACACTGATGAATCTAACCCCTCTCTGCTGCACTGCTCAATCTCTGCTGCACTGATCAATCTCTGCTACACTGATGAATCTCTGCTACACTGATCAATCTCTGCTACACTGATAAATCTAAGCCTTCTCTGCTACACTGCTCAATCTCTGCTACACTGCTCAATCTCTGCTACACTGATCAATCTGTGCTACACTGATCAATCTCTACTACACTGCTCAATCTCTGATACACTGATCAATCTCTGCGTCACTGCTCCATCTCTGCTACACTGATCAATCTCTACTACACTGATCAATATCTGCTACACTGATTAATCTCTGCTACACTGCTCAATCTCTGGAACACTGATCAATCTAACCCCTCTCTGCTACACTGATCAATCTATCCCCTCTCTGCTACACTGCTCAATCTAACCCCACTGTTCTACACTGCTCAATCTCTGCTACACTGATCAATCTCTGCTTCACTGCTCAATCTCTGCTACACTGATCAATCTGCGCGACACTGCTCAATCTCTGCTACACTGCTCAATCTCTGCTACACTGATTAATCTCTGCTACACTGCTCAATCTCTGGTACAATGATCAATCTAACCCCTCTCTGCTACAATGCTCAATCTCTGCTGCAATGATCAATATCTGCTACACTGCTCAATCTCTGCTGCACTGATCAATCTCTGCTACACTGCTCAATCTCTGCTACACTGCTCAATCTCTGCTACACTGATCAATCTCTGCGACACTGCTCCATCTCTGCTACACTGATCAATCTCTACTACACTGATCAATATCTGCTACACTGATTAATCTCTGCTACACTGCTCAATCTCTGGTACACTGATCAATCTAACCCCTCTCTGCTACACTGATCAATCTATCCCCTCTCTGCTACACTGCTCAATCTAACCCCACTGTTCTACACTGCTCAATCTCTGCTACACTGATCAATCTCTGCTTCACTGCTCAATCTCTGCTACACTGATCAACCGGTGCGACAATGCTCAATCTCTTCTACACTGATAAATCTAACCCTTCTCTGCTACACAGCTCAATCTCTGCTACACTGATCAATCTAACCCCTCTCTGCTACAATGCTCAATCTCTGCTGCAATGATCAATATCTGCTACACTGCTCAATCTTTGCTGCACTGATCAATCTCTGCTACACTGCTCAATCTCTGCTACACTGCTCAATCTCTGCTACACTGATCAATCTCTTCTACAATGATAAATCTAACCCTTCTCTGCTACAATGATCAATATCTGCTACACTGCTCAATCTCTGCTGCACTGATCAATCTCTGCTACACTGATGAATCTCTGCTACACTGATCAATCTCTGCTACACTGATAAATCTAAGCCTTCTCTGCTACACTGCTCAATCTCTGCTACACTGCTCAATCTCTGCTACACTGATCAATCTGTGCTACACTGATCAATCTCTGCTACACTGCACAATCTCTGCTACACTGCTCAATCTGTGCTACCCTGATCAATCTCTGCTACACTGATGAATCTAACCCCTCTCTGCTGCACTGCTCAATCTCTGCTACACTGATCAACCTCTGCTACACTGCTCAATCTCTGCTACACTGATCAATCTGTGCTACGCTGATCAATCTCTACTACACTGCTCAATCTCTGATACACTGATCAATCTCTGCGACACTGCTGCATCTCTGCTACACTGATCAATCTCTACTACACTGATCAATCTCTGCTACACTGATTAATCTCTGCTACACTGCTCAATCTCTGGTACACTGATCAATCTAACCCCTCTCTGCTACATTGCTCAATCTCTGCTGCAATGATCAATATCTGCTACACTGCTCAATCTCTGCTGCACTGATCAATCTCTGCTACACTGCTCAATCTCTGCTACACTGCTCAATCTCTGCTACACTGATCAATCTCTGTACACTGATAAATCTAACCCTTCTCTGCTACACTGCTCAATCTCTGCTACACTGATCAATCTAACCCCTCTCTGAAACACTGCTCAATCTCTGCTACAATGATCAATATCTGCTACACTGCTCAATCTCTGCTACACTGCTGAATCTCTGCCTCACTGATCAATCTAACCCCTCTCTGCTACACTGATCAATCTGTGCTATACTGATCAATCTCGGCTACACTGATCAATCTAACCCCTCTCTGCTACACTAATCAATCTCTGCTACACTGATCAATCTATGCTACACTGATAAATCTAACCCCTCTCTGCTACACTGCTCAATCTCTGCTACACTGCTCAATCTCTGCTACACTGATCAATCTCGGCTACACTGCTCAATCTCTGCTATACTGATCAATCTCTGCAACACTGATCAATCTAACCCCTCTCTGCTACACTGCTCAATTTCTGCTACACTGATCAATCTCTGCTACACTGATCAATCTCTGCTGCACTGCTCAATCTCTGCTACACTGATCAATCTCTACTACACTGCTCAATCTCTACTACACTGCTCCATCTCTGCAACACTGATCAATCTCTGCTACACTGATTAATCTCTGCTACACTGCTGAATCTCTGGTACACTGATCAATCTAACCCCTCTCTGCTACACTGTTCAATCTGTGGTACACTGGTCAATCTCTGCTACACTGATCAATCTCTGCTGCACTGCTCAATCTCTGCTACACTGATTAATCTCTGCTACACTGCTCAATCTCTGGTACACTGATCAATCTAACCCCTCTCTGCTACACTGCTCAATCTCTGCGACAATGATCAATCTCTGCTACACTGATGAAGCTGTGCTACACTGATCAATCTCTGCTACACTGATAAATCTAACCCTTCTCTGCTACACTGCTCAATCTCTGCTACACTGCTCAATCTTTGCTACACTGATCAATCACTGCTACACTGCTCAATCTCTGCTACACTGCTCAATCTCTGCTACACTGCTGAATCTCTGCTACACTGATCAATCTCTGCTACACTGATCAATCTCTGCAACATTGCTCAATCTCTGCTACACTGATCAATCTCTGCTTCACTGCTCAATCTCTGCTACACTGATCAACCAGTGCGACAATGCTCAATCTCTTCTACACTGATAAATCTAACCCTTCTCTGCTACGCTGCTCAATCTCTGCTACACTGATCAATCTAACCCCTCTCTGCTACAATGCTCAATCTCTGCTGCAATGATCAATATCTGCTACACTGCTCAATCTCTGCTGCACTGATCAATCTCTGCTACACTGCTCAATCTCTGCTACACTGCTCAATCTCTGCTACACTGATCAATCTCTTCTACACTGATAAATCTAACCCTTCTCTGCTACACTGCTCAATCTCTGCTACACTGATCAATCTAACCCTTTCTGCAACACTGCTCAATCTCTGCTACAATGATCAATATCTGCTACACTGCTCAATCTCTGCTGCACTGATCAATCTCTGCTACACTGATGAATCTCTGCTACACTGATCAATCTCTGCTACACTGATAAATCTAAGCCTTCTCTGCTACACTGCTCCATCTCTGCTACACTGCTCAATCTCTGCTACACTGATCAATCTGTGCTACACTGATCAATCTCTGCTACACTGCACAATCTCTGCTACACTGCTCAATCTGTGCTACACTGATCAATCTCTGCTACACTGATGAATCTAACCCCTCTCTGCTGCACTGCTCAATCTCTGCTGCACTGATCAATCTCTGCTACACTGATGAATCTCTGCTACACTGATCAATCTCTGCTACACTGATAAATCTAAGCCTTCTCTGCTACACTGCTCAATCTCTGCTACACTGCTCAATCTCTGCTACACTGATCAATCTGTGCTACACTGATCAATCTCTACTACACTGCTCAATCTCTGATACACTGATCAATCTCTGCGTCACTGCTCCATCTCTGCTACACTGATCAATCTCTACTACACTGATCAATATCTGCTACACTGATTAATCTCTGCTACACTGCTCAATCTCTGGAACACTGATCAATCTAACCCCTCTCTGCTACACTGATCAATCTATCCCCTCTCTGCTACACTGCTCAATCTAACCCCACTGTTCTACACTGCTCAATCTCTGCTACACTGATCAATCTCTGCTTCACTGCTCAATCTCTGCTACACTGATCAATCTGCGCGACACTGCTCAATCTCTGCTACACTGCTCAATCTCTGCTACACTGATTAATCTCTGCTACACTGCTCAATCTCTGGTACAATGATCAATCTAACCCCTCTCTGCTACAATGCTCAATCTCTGCTGCAATGATCAATATCTGCTACACTGCTCAATCTCTGCTGCACTGATCAATCTCTGCTACACTGCTCAATCTCTGCTACACTGCTCAATCTCTGCTACACTGATCAATCTCTGCGACACTGCTCCATCTCTGCTACACTGATCAATCTCTACTACACTGATCAATATCTGCTACACTGATTAATCTCTGCTACACTGCTCAATCTCTGGTACACTGATCAATCTAACCCCTCTCTGCTACACTGATCAATCTATCCCCTCTCTGCTACACTGCTCAATCTAACCCCACTGTTCTACACTGCTCAATCTCTGCTACACTGATCAATCTCTGCTTCACTGCTCAATCTCTGCTACACTGATCAACCAGTGCGACAATGCTCAATCTCTTCTACACTGATAAATCTAACCCTTCTCTGCTACACAGCTCAATCTCTGCTACACTGATCAATCTAACCCCTCTCTGCTACAATGCTCAATCTCTGCTGCAATGATCAATATCTGCTACACTGCTCAATCTTTGCTGCACTGATCAATCTCTGCTACACTGCTCAATCTCTGCTACACTGCTCAATCTCTGCTACACTGATCAATCTCTTCTACAATGATAAATCTAACCCTTCTCTGCTACACTGCTCAATCTCTGCTACACTGATCAATCTAACCCTTTCTGCAACACTGCTCAATCTCTGCTACAATGATCAATATCTGCTACACTGCTCAATCTCTGCTGCACTGATCAATCTCTGCTACACTGATGAATCTCTGCTACACTGATCAATCTCTGCTACACTGATAAATCTAAGCCTTCTCTGCTACACTGCTCAATCTCTGCTACACTGCTCAATCTCTGCTACACTGATCAATCTGTGCTACACTGATCAATCTCTGCTACACTGCACAATCTCTGCTACACTGCTCAATCTGTGCTACCCTGATCAATCTCTGCTACACTGATGAATCTAACCCCTCTCTGCTGCACTGCTCAATCTCTGCTACACTGATCAACCTCTGCTACACTGCTCAATCTCTGCTACACTGATCAATCTGTGCTACGCTGATCAATCTCTACTACACTGCTCAATCTCTGATACACTGATCAATCTCTGCGACACTGCTCCATCTCTGCTACACTGATCAATCTCTACTACACTGATCAATCTCTGCTACACTGATTAATCTCTGCTACACTGCTCAATCTCTGGTACACTGATCAATCTAACCCCTCTCTGCTACATTGCTCAATCTCTGCTGCAATGATCAATATCTGCTACACTGCTCAATCTCTGCTGCACTGATCAATCTCTGCTACACTGCTCAATCTCTGCTACACTGCTCAATCTCTGCTACACTGATCAATCTCTGTACACTGATAAATCTAACCCTTCTCTGCTACACTGCTCAATCTCTGCTACACTGATCAATCTCTGCTACACTGATCAATCTAACCCCTCTCTGCTGCACTGATCAATCTCTGCTACACTGATCAATCTAATCCCTCCCTGCTACACTGCTCAATCTCTGCTACACTGCTCAATCTCTGCTGCACTGCTCAATCCCTGCTACACTGATCAATCTCTGCTACACTGATCAATTTGTGCTACGCTGATCAATCTCTGCTACACTGCTCAATCTCCGCTACACTGATCAATCTCTGCTACACTGCTCAATCTCTGCTACACTGATCAATCTCTGCTACAGTGCTCAATCTCTGGTACACTGATCAATCTAACCCCTCTCTGCTACAGTGATCAATCTATCCCCTCTGTGCTACACTGCTCAATCTAACCCCACTGTTCTGCACTGCTCAATCACTGCTACACTGATCAATCTCTGCTACACTGCTCAATCTCTGCTACACTGATCAATCTGTGCTACACTGCTCAATCTCTTCTACACTGATCAATCTCTGCTACACTGATCAATCTCTGCTACACTGCTCAATCTGTGCTACACTGATCAATCTCTACTACACTGCTCAATCTCTGCTACACTGATGAATCTAACCCCTCTCTGCTACACTGATCAATCTCTGCTACACTGATAAATCTAACCCCTCTCTGCTACACTGCTCAATCTCTGCTACACTGATCAATCTCTGCTACACTGATGAATCTTTGCTACGCTTCTCAATCTCTGCTACACTGATCAATCTCTGCCTCACTGATCAATCTAACCCCTCTCTGCTACACTGATCAATCTATCCCCTCTCTGCTACACTGCTCAATCTAACCCCACTGTTCTACACTGCTCAATCTCTGCTACACTGATCAATCTGTGCTATACTGCTCAATCTCTGCTACACTGATCAATCTGTGCTACACTGCTCAATCTCTGCTACACTGATCGATCTGTGCTACGCTGATCAATCTCTACTACACTGCTCAATCTCTGATACACTGATCAATCTCTGCGTCACTGCTCCATCTCTGCTACACTGATCAATCTCTACTACACTGATCAATATCTGCTACACTGATTAATCTCTGCTACACTGCTCAATCTCTGGAACACTGATCAATCTAACCCCTCTCTGCTACACTGATCAATCTATCCCCTCTCTGCTACACTGCTCAATCTAACCCCACTGTTCTACACTGCTCAATCTCTGCTACACTGATCAATCTCTGCTTCACTGCTCAATCTCTGCTACACTGATCAATCTGCGCGACACTGCTCAATCTCTGCTACACTGCTCAATCTCTGCTACACTGATTAATCTCTGCTACACTGCTCAATCTCTGGTACAATGATCAATCTAACCCCTCTCTGCTACAATGCTCAATCTCTGCTGCAATGATCAATATCTGCTACACTGCTCAATCTCTGCTGCACTGATCAATCTCTGCTACACTGCTCAATCTCTGCTACACTGCTCAATCTCTGCTACACTGATCAATCTCTGCGACACTGCTCCATCTCTGCTACACTGATCAATCTCTACTACACTGATCAATATCTGCTACACTGATTAATCTCTGCTACACTGCTCAATCTCTGGTACACTGATCAATCTAACCCCTCTCTGCTACACTGATCAATCTATCCCCTCTCTGCTACACTGCTCAATCTAACCCCACTGTTCTACACTGCTCAATCTCTGCTACACTGATCAATCTCTGCTTCACTGCTCAATCTCTGCTACACTGATCAACCGGTGCGACAATGCTCAATCTCTTCTACACTGATAAATCTAACCCTTCTCTGCTACACAGCTCAATCTCTGCTACACTGATCAATCTAACCCCTCTCTGCTACAATGCTCAATCTCTGCTGCAATGATCAATATCTGCTACACTGCTCAATCTTTGCTGCACTGATCAATCTCTGCTACACTGATCAATCTCTGCGACACTGCTCCATCTCTGCTACACTGATCAATCTCTACTACACTGATCAATATCTGCTACACTGATTAATCTCTGCTACACTGCTCAATCTCTGGTACACTGATCAATCTAACCCCTCTCTGCTACACTGATCAATCTATCCCCTCTCTGCTACACTGCTCAATCTAACCCCACTGATCTACACTGCTCAATCTCTGCTACACTGATCAATCTCTGCTTCACTGCTCAATCTCTGCTACACTGATCAACCAGTGCGACAATGCTCAATCTCTTCTACACTGATAAATCTAACCCTTCTCTGCTACACAGCTCAATCTCTGCTACACTGATCAATCTAACCCCTCTCTGCTACAATGCTCAATCTCTGCTGCAATGATCAATATCTGCTACACTGCTCAATCTTTGCTGCACTGATCAATCTCTGCTACACTGCTCAATCTCTGCTACACTGCTCAATCTCTGCTACACTGATCAATCTCTTCTACAATGATAAATCTAACCCTTCTCTGCTACACTGCTCAATCTCTGCTACACTGATCAATCTAACCCTTTCTGCAACACTGCTCAATCTCTGCTACAATGATCAATATCTGCTACACTGCTCAATCTCTGCTGCACTGATCAATCTCTGCTACACTGATGAATCTCTGCTACACTGATCAATCTCTGCTACACTGATAAATCTAAGCCTTCTCTGCTACACTGCTCAATCTCTGCTACACTGCTCAATCTCTGCTACACTGATCAATCTGTGCTACACTGATCAATCTCTGCTACACTGCACAATCTCTGCTACACTGCTCAATCTGTGCTACCCTGATCAATCTCTGCTACACTGATGAATCTAACCCCTCTCTGCTGCACTGCTCAATCTCTGCTACACTGATCAACCTCTGCTACACTGCTCAATCTCTGCTACACTGATCAATCTGTGCTACGCTGATCAATCTCTACTACACTGCTCAATCTCTGATACACTGATCAATCTCTGCGACACTGCTCCATCTCTGCTACACTGATCAATCTCTACTACACTGATCAATCTCTGCTACACTGATTAATCTCTGCTACACTGCTCAATCTCTGGTACACTGATCAATCTAACCCCTCTCTGCTACATTGCTCAATCTCTGCTGCAATGATCAATATCTGCTACACTGCTCAATCTCTGCTGCACTGATCAATCTCTGCTACACTGCTCAATCTCTGCTACACTGCTCAATCTCTGCTACACTGATCAATCTCTGTACACTGATAAATCTAACCCTTCTCTGCTACACTGCTCAATCTCTGCTACACTGATCAATCTCTGCTACACTGATCAATCTAACCCCTCTCTGCTGCACTGATCAATCTCTGCTACACTGATCAATCTAATCCCTCCCTGCTACACTGCTCAATCTCTGCTACACTGCTCAATCTCTGCTGCACTGCTCAATCCCTGCTACACTGATCAATCTCTGCTACACTGATCAATTTGTGCTACGCTGATCAATCTCTGCTACACTGCTCAATCTCCGCTACACTGATCAATCTCTGCTACACTGCTCAATCTCTGCTACACTGATCAATCTCTGCTACAGTGCTCAATCTCTGGTACACTGATCAATCTAACCCCTCTCTGCTACAGTGATCAATCTATCCCCTCTGTGCTACACTGCTCAATCTAACCCCACTGTTCTGCACTGCTCAATCACTGCTACACTGATCAATCTCTGCTACACTGCTCAATCTCTGCTGCACTGATCAATCTGTGCTACACTGCTCAATCTCTGCTACACTGATCAATCTCTGCTACACTGATCAATCTCTGCTACACTGCTCAATCTGTGCTACACTGATCAATCTCTACTACACTGCTCAATCTCTGCTACACTGATGAATCTAACCCCTCTCTGCTACACTGATCAATCTCTGCTACACTGATAAATCTAACCCCTCTCTGCTACACTGCTCAATCTCTGCTACACTGATCAATCTCTGCTACACTGATGAATCTTTGCTACGCTTCTCAATCTCTGCTACACTGATCAATCTCTGCCTCACTGATCAATCTAACCCCTCTCTGCTACACTGATCAATCTATCCCCTCTCTGCTACACTGCTCAATCTAACCCCACTGTTCTACACTGCTCAATCTCTGCTACACTGATCAATCTGTGCTATACTGCTCAATCTCTGCTACACTGATCAATCTGTGCTACACTGCTCAATCTCTGCTACACTGATCGATCTGTGCTACGCTGATCAATCTCTACTACACTGCTCAATCTCTGATACACTGATCAATCTCTGCGTCACTGCTCCATCTCTGCTACACTGATCAATCTCTACTACACTGATCAATATCTGCTACACTGATTAATCTCTGCTACACTGCTCAATCTCTGGAACACTGATCAATCTAACCCCTCTCTGCTACACTGATCAATCTATCCCCTCTCTGCTACACTGCTCAATCTAACCCCACTGTTCTACACTGCTCAATCTCTGCTACACTGATCAATCTCTGCTTCACTGCTCAATCTCTGCTACACTGATCAATCTGCGCGACACTGCTCAATCTCTGCTACACTGCTCAATCTCTGCTACACTGATTAATCTCTGCTACACTGCTCAATCTCTGGTACAATGATCAATCTAACCCCTCTCTGCTACAATGCTCAATCTCTGCTGCAATGATCAATATCTGCTACACTGCTCAATCTCTGCTGCACTGATCAATCTCTGCTACACTGCTCAATCTCTGCTACACTGCTCAATCTCTGCTACACTGATCAATCTCTGCGACACTGCTCCATCTCTGCTACACTGATCAATCTCTACTACACTGATCAATATCTGCTACACTGATTAATCTCTGCTACACTGCTCAATCTCTGGTACACTGATCAATCTAACCCCTCTCTGCTACACTGATCAATCTATCCCCTCTCTGCTACACTGCTCAATCTAACCCCACTGTTCTACACTGCTCAATCTCTGCTACACTGATCAATCTCTGCTTCACTGCTCAATCTCTGCTACACTGATCAACCGGTGCGACAATGCTCAATCTCTTCTACACTGATAAATCTAACCCTTCTCTGCTACACAGCTCAATCTCTGCTACACTGATCAATCTAACCCCTCTCTGCTACAATGCTCAATCTCTGCTGCAATGATCAATATCTGCTACACTGCTCAATCTTTGCTGCACTGATCAATCTCTGCTACACTGATCAATCTCTGCGACACTGCTCCATCTCTGCTACACTGATCAATCTCTACTACACTGATCAATATCTGCTACACTGATTAATCTCTGCTACACTGCTCAATCTCTGGTACACTGATCAATCTAACCCCTCTCTGCTACACTGATCAATCTATCCCCTCTCTGCTACACTGCTCAATCTAACCCCACTGATCTACACTGCTCAATCTCTGCTACACTGATCAATCTCTGCTTCACTGCTCAATCTCTGCTACACTGATCAACCAGTGCGACAATGCTCAATCTCTTCTACACTGATAAATCTAACCCTTCTCTGCTACACAGCTCAATCTCTGCTACACTGATCAATCTAACCCCTCTCTGCTACAATGCTCAATCTCTGCTGCAATGATCAATATCTGCTACACTGCTCAATCTTTGCTGCACTGATCAATCTCTGCTACACTGCTCAATCTCTGCTACACTGCTCAATCTCTGCTACACTGATCAATCTCTTCTACAATGATAAATCTAACCCTTCTCTGCTACACTGCTCAATCTCTGCTACACTGATCAATCTAACCCTTTCTGCAACACTGCTCAATCTCTGCTACAATGATCAATATCTGCTACACTGCTCAATCTCTGCTGCACTGATCAATCTCTGCTACACTGATGAATCTCTGCTACACTGATCAATCTCTGCTACACTGATAAATCTAAGCCTTCTCTGCTACACTGCTCAATCTCTGCTACACTGCTCAATCTCTGCTACACTGATCAATCTGTGCTACACTGATCAATCTCTGCTACACTGCACAATCTCTGCTACACTGCTCAATCTGTGCTACCCTGATCAATCTCTGCTACACTGATGAATCTAACCCCTCTCTGCTGCACTGCTCAATCTCTGCTACACTGATCAACCTCTGCTACACTGCTCAATCTCTGCTACACTGATCAATCTGTGCTACGCTGATCAATCTCTACTACACTGCTCAATCTCTGATACACTGATCAATCTCTGCGACACTGCTCCATCTCTGCTACACTGATCAATCTCTACTACACTGATCAATCTCTGCTACACTGATTAATCTCTGCTACACTGCTCAATCTCTGGTACACTGATCAATCTAACCCCTCTCTGCTACATTGCTCAATCTCTGCTGCAATGATCAATATCTGCTACACTGCTCAATCTCTGCTGCACTGATCAATCTCTGCTACACTGCTCAATCTCTGCTACACTGCTCAATCTCTGCTACACTGATCAATCTCTGTACACTGATAAATCTAACCCTTCTCTGCTACACTGCTCAATCTCTGCTACACTGATCAATCTCTGCTACACTGATCAATCTAACCCCTCTCTGCTGCACTGATCAATCTCTGCTACACTGATCAATCTAATCCCTCCCTGCTACACTGCTCAATCTCTGCTACACTGCTCAATCTCTGCTGCACTGCTCAATCCCTGCTACACTGATCAATCTCTGCTACACTGATCAATTTGTGCTACGCTGATCAATCTCTGCTACACTGCTCAATCTCCGCTACACTGATCAATCTCTGCTACACTGCTCAATCTCTGCTACACTGATCAATCTCTGCTACAGTGCTCAATCTCTGGTACACTGATCAATCTAACCCCTCTCTGCTACAGTGATCAATCTATCCCCTCTGTGCTACACTGCTCAATCTAACCCCACTGTTCTGCACTGCTCAATCACTGCTACACTGATCAATCTCTGCTACACTGCTCAATCTCTGCTGCACTGATCAATCTGTGCTACACTGCTCAATCTCTGCTACACTGATCAATCTCTGCTACACTGATCAATCTCTGCTACACTGCTCAATCTGTGCTACACTGATCAATCTCTACTACACTGCTCAATCTCTGCTACACTGATGAATCTAACCCCTCTCTGCTACACTGATCAATCTCTGCTACACTGATAAATCTAACCCCTCTCTGCTACACTGCTCAATCTCTGCTACACTGATCAATCTCTGCTACACTGATGAATCTTTGCTACGCTTCTCAATCTCTGCTACACTGATCAATCTCTGCCTCACTGATCAATCTAACCCCTCTCTGCTACACTGATCAATCTATCCCCTCTCTGCTACACTGCTCAATCTAACCCCACTGTTCTACACTGCTCAATCTCTGCTACACTGATCAATCTGTGCTATACTGCTCAATCTCTGCTACACTGATCAATCTGTGCTACACTGCTCAATCTCTGCTACACTGATCGATCTGTGCTACGCTGATCAATCTCTACTACACTGCTCAATCTCTGATACACTGATCAATCTCTGCGTCACTGCTCCATCTCTGCTACACTGATCAATCTCTACTACACTGATCAATATCTGCTACACTGATTAATCTCTGCTACACTGCTCAATCTCTGGAACACTGATCAATCTAACCCCTCTCTGCTACACTGATCAATCTATCCCCTCTCTGCTACACTGCTCAATCTAACCCCACTGTTCTACACTGCTCAATCTCTGCTACACTGATCAATCTCTGCTTCACTGCTCAATCTCTGCTACACTGATCAATCTGCGCGACACTGCTCAATCTCTGCTACACTGCTCAATCTCTGCTACACTGATTAATCTCTGCTACACTGCTCAATCTCTGGTACAATGATCAATCTAACCCCTCTCTGCTACAATGCTCAATCTCTGCTGCAATGATCAATATCTGCTACACTGCTCAATCTCTGCTGCACTGATCAATCTCTGCTACACTGCTCAATCTCTGCTACACTGCTCAATCTCTGCTACACTGATCAATCTCTGCGACACTGCTCCATCTCTGCTACACTGATCAATCTCTACTACACTGATCAATATCTGCTACACTGATTAATCTCTGCTACACTGCTCAATCTCTGGTACACTGATCAATCTAACCCCTCTCTGCTACACTGATCAATCTATCCCCTCTCTGCTACACTGCTCAATCTAACCCCACTGTTCTACACTGCTCAATCTCTGCTACACTGATCAATCTCTGCTTCACTGCTCAATCTCTGCTACACTGATCAACCAGTGCGACAATGCTCAATCTCTTCTACACTGATAAATCTAACCCTTCTCTGCTACACAGCTCAATCTCTGCTACACTGATCAATCTAACCCCTCTCTGCTACAATGCTCAATCTCTGCTGCAATGATCAATATCTGCTACACTGCTCAATCTTTGCTGCACTGATCAATCTCTGCTACACTGCTCAATCTCTGCTACACTGCTCAATCTCTGCTACACTGATCAATCTCTTCTACAATGATAAATCTAACCCTTCTCTGCTACACTGCTCAATCTCTGCTACACTGATCAATCTAACCCTTTCTGCAACACTGCTCAATCTCTGCTACAATGATCAATATCTGCTACACTGCTCAATCTCTGCTACACTGATCAATCTAACCCCTCTCTGAAACACTGCTCAATCTCTGCTACAATGATCAATATCTGCTACACTGCTCAATGTCTGCTACACTGCTCAATCTCTGCTACACTGCTGAATCTCTGCCTCACTGATCAATCTAACCCCTCTCTGCTACACTGATCAATCTGTGCTATACTGATCAATCTCGGCTACACTGATCAATCTAACCCCTCTCTGCTACACTAATCAATCTCTGCTACACGATCAATCTCTGCTACACTGATAAATCTAACCCCTCTCTGCTACACTGCTCAATCTCTGCTACACTGCTCAATCTCTGCTACACTGATCAATCTCGGCTACACTGCTCAATCTCTGCTATACTGATCAATCTCTGCAACACTGATCAATCTAACCCCTCTCTGCTACACTGCTCAATTTCTGCTACACTGATCAATCTCTGCTGCACTGATCAATCTCTGCTGCACTGCTCAATCTCTGCTACACTGATCAATCTCTACTACACTGCTCAATCTCTACTACACTGCTCCATCTCTGCAACACTGATCAATCTCTGCTACACTGATCAATCTCTGCTACACTGATTAATCTCTGCTACACTGCTGAATCTCTGGTACACTGATCAATCTAACCCCTCTCTGCTACACTGATCAATCTGTGGTACACTGGTCAATCTCTGCTACACTGATCAATCTCTGCTGCACTGCTCAATCTCTGCTACACTGATTAATCTCTGCTACACTGCTCAATCTCTGGTACACTGATCAATCTAACCCGTCTCTGCTACACTGCTCAATCTCTGCGACAATGATCAATCTCTGCTACACTGATGAAGCTGTGCTACACTGATCAATCTCTGCTACACTGATAAATCTAACCCTTCTCTGCTACACTGCTCAATCTCTGCTACACTGATCAATCTCTGCTACACTGATCAATCTAACCCCTCTCTGCTGCACTGATCAATCTCTGCTACACTGATCAATCTAATCCCTCCCTGCTACACTGCTCAATCTCTGCTACACTGCTCAATCTCTGCTGCACTGCTCAATCCCTGCTACACTGATCAATCTCTGCTACACTGATCAATCACTGCTACACTGCTCAATCTCTGCTACACTGCTCAATCTCTGCTACACTGCTGAATCTCTGCTACACTGATCAATCTCTGCTACACTGATCAATCTCTGCAACATTGCTCAATCTCTGCTACACTGATCAATCTCTGCTTCACTGCTCAATCTCTGCTACACTGATCAACCAGTGCGACAATGCTCAATCTCTTCTACACTGATAAATCTAACCCTTCTCTGCTACGCTGCTCAATCTCTGCTACACTGATCAATCTAACCCCTCTCTGCTACAATGCTCAATCTCTGCTGCAATGATCAATATCTGCTACACTGCTCAATCTCTGCTGCACTGATCAATCTCTGCTACACTGCTCAATCTCTGCTACACTGCTCAATCTCTGCTACACTGATCAATCTCTTCTACACTGATAAATCTAACCCTTCTCTGCTACACTGCTCAATCTCTGCTACACTGATCAATCTAACCCTTTCTGCAACACTGCTCAATCTCTGCTACAATGATCAATATCTGCTACACTGCTCAATCTCTGCTGCACTGATCAATCTCTGCTACACTGATGAATCTCTGCTACACTGATCAATCTCTGCTACACTGATAAATCTAAGCCTTCTCTGCTACACTGCTCCATCTCTGCTACACTGCTCAATCTCTGCTACACTGATCAATCTGTGCTACACTGATCAATCTCTGCTACACTGCACAATCTCTGCTACACTGCTCAATCTGTGCTACACTGATCAATCTCTGCTACACTGATGAATCTAACCCCTCTCTGCTGCACTGCTCAATCTCTGCTGCACTGATCAATCTCTGCTACACTGATGAATCTCTGCTACACTGCTCAATCTCTGCTACACTGATCAATCTGTGCTACACTGATCAATCTCTACTACACTGCTCAATCTCTGATACACTGATCAATCTCTGCGTCACTGCTCCATCTCTGCTACACTGATCAATCTCTACTACACTGATCAATATCTGCTACACTGATTAATCTCTGCTACACTGCTCAATCTCTGGAACACTGATCAATCTAACCCCTCTCTGCTACACTGATCAATCTATCCCCTCTCTGCTACACTGCTCAATCTAACCCCACTGTTCTACACTGCTCAATCTCTGCTACACTGATCAATCTCTGCTTCACTGCTCAATCTCTGCTACACTGATCAATCTGCGCGACACTGCTCAATCTCTGCTACACTGCTCAATCTCTGCTACACTGATTAATCTCTGCTACACTGCTCAATCTCTGGTACAATGATCAATCTAACCCCTCTCTGCTACAATGCTCAATCTCTGCTGCAATGATCAATATCTGCTACACTGCTCAATCTCTGCTGCACTGATCAATCTCTGCTACACTGCTCAATCTCTGCTACACTGCTCAATCTCTGCTACACTGATCAATCTCTGCGACACTGCTCCATCTCTGCTACACTGATCAATCTCTACTACACTGATCAATATCTGCTACACTGATTAATCTCTGCTACACTGCTCAATCTCTGGTACACTGATCAATCTAACCCCTCTCTGCTACACTGATCAATCTATCCCCTCTCTGCTACACTGCTCAATCTAACCCCACTGTTCTACACTGCTCAATCTCTGCTACACTGATCAATCTCTGCTTCACTGCTCAATCTCTGCTACACTGATCAACCAGTGCGACAATGCTCAATCTCTTCTACACTGATAAATCTAACCCTTCTCTGCTACACAGCTCAATCTCTGCTACACTGATCAATCTAACCCCTCTCTGCTACAATGCTCAATCTCTGCTGCAATGATCAATATCTGCTACACTGCTCAATCTTTGCTGCACTGATCAATCTCTGCTACACTGCTCAATCTCTGCTACACTGCTCAATCTCTGCTACACTGATCAATCTCTTCTACAATGATAAATCTAACCCTTCTCTGCTACACTGCTCAATCTCTGCTACACTGATCAATCTAACCCTTTCTGCAACACTGCTCAATCTCTGCTACAATGATCAATATCTGCTACACTGCTCAATCTCTGCTGCACTGATCAATCTCTGCTACACTGATGAATCTCTGCTACACTGATCAATCTCTGCTACACTGATAAATCTAAGCCTTCTCTGCTACACTGCTCAATCTCTGCTACACTGCTCAATCTCTGCTACACTGATCAATCTGTGCTACACTGATCAATCTCTGCTACACTGCACAATCTCTGCTACACTGCTCAATCTGTGCTACCCTGATCAATCTCTGCTACACTGATGAATCTAACCCCTCTCTGCTGCACTGCTCAATCTCTGCTACACTGATCAACCTCTGCTACACTGCTCAATCTCTGCTACACTGATCAATCTGTGCTACGCTGATCAATCTCTACTACACTGCTCAATCTCTGATACACTGATCAATCTCTGCGACACTGCTGCATCTCTGCTACACTGATCAATCTCTACTACACTGATCAATCTCTGCTACACTGATTAATCTCTGCTACACTGCTCAATCTCTGGTACACTGATCAATCTAACCCCTCTCTGCTACATTGCTCAATCTCTGCTGCAATGATCAATATCTGCTACACTGCTCAATCTCTGCTGCACTGATCAATCTCTGCTACACTGCTCAATCTCTGCTACACTGCTCAATCTCTGCTACACTGATCAATCTCTGTACACTGATAAATCTAACCCTTCTCTGCTACACTGCTCAATCTCTGCTACACTGATCAATCTAACCCCTCTCTGAAACACTGCTCAATCTCTGCTACAATGATCAATATCTGCTACACTGCTCAATCTCTGCTACACTGCTGAATCTCTGCCTCACTGATCAATCTAACCCCTCTCTGCTACACTGATCAATCTGTGCTATACTGATCAATCTCGGCTACACTGATCAATCTAACCCCTCTCTGCTACACTAATCAATCTCTGCTACACTGATCAATCTATGCTACACTGATAAATCTAACCCCTCTCTGCTACACTGCTCAATCTCTGCTACACTGCTCAATCTCTGCTACACTGATCAATCTCGGCTACACTGCTCAATCTCTGCTATACTGATCAATCTCTGCAACACTGATCAATCTAACCCCTCTCTGCTACACTGCTCAATTTCTGCTACACTGATCAATCTCTGCTACACTGATCAATCTCTGCTGCACTGCTCAATCTCTGCTACACTGATCAATCTCTACTACACTGCTCAATCTCTACTACACTGCTCCATCTCTGCAACACTGATCAATCTCTGCTACACTGATCAATCTCTGCTACACTGATTAATCTCTGCTACACTGCTGAATCTCTGGTACACTGATCAATCTAACCCCTCTCTGCTACACTGTTCAATCTGTGGTACACTGGTCAATCTCTGCTACACTGATCAATCTCTGCTGCACTGCTCAATCTCTGCTACACTGATTAATCTCTGCTACACTGCTCAATCTCTGGTACACTGATCAATCTAACCCCTCTCTGCTACACTGCTCAATCTCTGCGACAATGATCAATCTCTGCTACACTGATGAAGCTGTGCTACACTGATCAATCTCTGCTACACTGATAAATCTAACCCTTCTCTGCTACACTGCTCAATCTCTGCTACACTGCTCAATCTTTGCTACACTGATCAATCACTGCTACACTGCTCAATCTCTGCTACACTGCTCAATCTCTGCTACACTGCTGAATCTCTGCTACACTGATCAATCTCTGCTACACTGATCAATCTCTGCAACATTGCTCAATCTCTGCTACACTGATCAATCTCTGCTTCACTGCTCAATCTCTGCTACACTGATCAACCAGTGCGACAATGCTCAATCTCTTCTACACTGATAAATCTAACCCTTCTCTGCTACGCTGCTCAATCTCTGCTACACTGATCAATCTAACCCCTCTCTGCTACAATGCTCAATCTCTGCTGCAATGATCAATATCTGCTACACTGCTCAATCTCTGCTGCACTGATCAATCTCTGCTACACTGCTCAATCTCTGCTACACTGCTCAATCTCTGCTACACTGATCAATCTCTTCTACACTGATAAATCTAACCCTTCTCTGCTACACTGCTCAATCTCTGCTACACTGATCAATCTAACCCTTTCTGCAACACTGCTCAATCTCTGCTACAATGATCAATATCTGCTACACTGCTCAATCTCTGCTGCACTGATCAATCTCTGCTACACTGATGAATCTCTGCTACACTGATCAATCTCTGCTACACTGATAAATCTAAGCCTTCTCTGCTACACTGCTCCATCTCTGCTACACTGCTCAATCTCTGCTACACTGATCAATCTGTGCTACACTGATCAATCTCTGCTACACTGCACAATCTCTGCTACACTGCTCAATCTGTGCTACACTGATCAATCTCTGCTACACTGATGAATCTAACCCCTCTCTGCTGCACTGCTCAATCTCTGCTGCACTGATCAATCTCTGCTACACTGATGAATCTCTGCTACACTGATCAATCTCTGCTACACTGATAAATCTAAGCCTTCTCTGCTACACTGCTCAATCTCTGCTACACTGCTCAATCTCTGCTACACTGATCAATCTGTGCTACACTGATCAATCTCTACTACACTGCTCAATCTCTGATACACTGATCAATCTCTGCGTCACTGCTCCATCTCTGCTACACTGATCAATCTCTACTACACTGATCAATATCTGCTACACTGATTAATCTCTGCTACACTGCTCAATCTCTGGAACACTGATCAATCTAACCCCTCTCTGCTACACTGATCAATCTATCCCCTCTCTGCTACACTGCTCAATCTAACCCCACTGTTCTACACTGCTCAATCTCTGCTACACTGATCAATCTCTGCTTCACTGCTCAATCTCTGCTACACTGATCAATCTGCGCGACACTGCTCAATCTCTGCTACACTGCTCAATCTCTGCTACACTGATTAATCTCTGCTACACTGCTCAATCTCTGGTACAATGATCAATCTAACCCCTCTCTGCTACAATGCTCAATCTCTGCTGCAATGATCAATATCTGCTACACTGCTCAATCTCTGCTGCACTGATCAATCTCTGCTACACTGCTCAATCTCTGCTACACTGCTCAATCTCTGCTACACTGATCAATCTCTGCGACACTGCTCCATCTCTGCTACACTGATCAATCTCTACTACACTGATCAATATCTGCTACACTGATTAATCTCTGCTACACTGCTCAATCTCTGGTACACTGATCAATCTAACCCCTCTCTGCTACACTGATCAATCTATCCCCTCTCTGCTACACTGCTCAATCTAACCCCACTGTTCTACACTGCTCAATCTCTGCTACACTGATCAATCTCTGCTTCACTGCTCAATCTCTGCTACACTGATCAACCAGTGCGACAATGCTCAATCTCTTCTACACTGATAAATCTAACCCTTCTCTGCTACACAGCTCAATCTCTGCTACACTGATCAATCTAACCCCTCTCTGCTACAATGCTCAATCTCTGCTGCAATGATCAATATCTGCTACACTGCTCAATCTTTGCTGCACTGATCAATCTCTGCTACACTGCTCAATCTCTGCTACACTGCTCAATCTCTGCTACACTGATCAATCTCTTCTACAATGATAAATCTAACCCTTCTCTGCTACACTGCTCAATCTCTGCTACACTGATCAATCTAACCCTTTCTGCAACACTGCTCAATCTCTGCTACAATGATCAATATCTGCTACACTGCTCAATCTCTGCTGCACTGATCAATCTCTGCCACACTGATGAATCTCTGCTACACTGATCAATCTCTGCTACACTGATAAATCTAAGCCTTCTCTGCTACACTGCTCAATCTCTGCTACACTGCTCAATCTCTGCTACACTGATCAATCTGTGCTACACTGATCAATCTCTGCTACACTGCACAATCTCTGCTACACTGCTCAATCTGTGCTACCCTGATCAATCTCTGCTACACTGATGAATCTAACCCCTCTCTGCTGCACTGCTCAATCTCTGCTACACTGATCAACCTCTGCTACACTGCTCAATCTCTGCTACACTGATCAATCTGTGCTACGCTGATCAATCTCTACTACACTGCTCAATCTCTGATACACTGATCAATCTCTGCGACACTGCTCCATCTCTGCTACACTGATCAATCTCTACTACACTGATCAATCTCTGCTACACTGATTAATCTCTGCTACACTGCTCAATCTCTGGTACACTGATCAATCTAACCCCTCTCTGCTACATTGCTCAATCTCTGCTGCAATGATCAATATCTGCTACACTGCTCAATCTCTGCTGCACTGATCAATCTCTGCTACACTGCTCAATCTCTGCTACACTGCTCAATCTCTGCTACACTGATCAATCTCTGTACACTGATAAATCTAACCCTTCTCTGCTACACTGCTCAATCTCTGCTACACTGATCAATCTCTGCTACACTGATCAATCTAACCCCTCTCTGCTGCACTGATCAATCTCTGCTACACTGATCAATCTAATCCCTCCCTGCTACACTGCTCAATCTCTGCTACACTGCTCAATCTCTGCTGCACTGCTCAATCCCTGCTACACTGATCAATCTCTGCTACACTGATCAATTTGTGCTACGCTGATCAATCTCTGCTACACTGCTCAATCTCCGCTACACTGATCAATCTCTGCTACACTGCTCAATCTCTGCTACACTGATCAATCTCTGCTACAGTGCTCAATCTCTGGTACACTGATCAATCTAACCCCTCTCTGCTACAGTGATCAATCTATCCCCTCTGTGCTACACTGCTCAATCTAACCCCACTGTTCTGCACTGCTCAATCACTGCTACACTGATCAATCTCTGCTACACTGCTCAATCTCTGCTACACTGATCAATCTGTGCTACACTGCTCAATCTCTGCTACACTGATCAATCTCTGCTACACTGAGCAATCTCTGCTACACTGCTCAATCTGTGCTACACTGATCAATCTCTACTACACTGCTCAATCTCTGCTACACTGATGAATCTAACCCCTCTCTGCTACACTGATCAATCTCTGCTACACTGATAAATCTAACCCCTCTCTGCTACACTGCTCAATCTCTGCTACACTGATCAATCTCTGCTACACTGATGAATCTTTGCTACGCTTCTCAATCTCTGCTACACTGATCAATCTCTGCCTCACTGATCAATCTAACCCCTCTCTGCTACACTGATCAATCTATCCCCTCTCTGCTACACTGCTCAATCTAACCCCACTGTTCTACACTGCTCAATCTCTGCTACACTGATCAATCTGTGCTATACTGCTCAATCTCTGCTACACTGATCAATCTGTGCTACACTGCTCAATCTCTGCTACACTGATCGATCTGTGCTACGCTGATCAATCTCTACTACACTGCTCAATCTCTGATACACTGATCAATCTCTGCGTCACTGCTCCATCTCTGCTACACTGATCAATCTCTACTACACTGATCAATATCTGCTACACTGATTAATCTCTGCTACACTGCTCAATCTCTGGAACACTGATCAATCTAACCCCTCTCTGCTACACTGATCAATCTATCCCCTCTCTGCTACACTGCTCAATCTAACCCCACTGTTCTACACTGCTCAATCTCTGCTACACTGATCAATCTCTGCTTCACTGCTCAATCTCTGCTACACTGATCAATCTGCGCGACACTGCTCAATCTCTGCTACACTGCTCAATCTCTGCTACACTGATTAATCTCTGCTACACTGCTCAATCTCTGGTACAATGATCAATCTAACCCCTCTCTGCTACAATGCTCAATCTCTGCTGCAATGATCAATATCTGCTACACTGCTCAATCTCTGCTGCACTGATCAATCTCTGCTACACTGCTCAATCTCTGCTACACTGCTCAATCTCTGCTACACTGATCAATCTCTGCGACACTGCTCCATCTCTGCTACACTGATCAATCTCTACTACACTGATCAATATCTGCTACACTGATTAATCTCTGCTACACTGCTCAATCTCTGGTACACTGATCAATCTAACCCCTCTCTGCTACACTGATCAATCTATCCCCTCTCTGCTACACTGCTCAATCTAACCCCACTGTTCTACACTGCTCAATCTCTGCTACACTGATCAATCTCTGCTTCACTGCTCAATCTCTGCTACACTGATCAACCGGTGCGACAATGCTCAATCTCTTCTACACTGATAAATCTAACCCTTCTCTGCTACACAGCTCAATCTCTGCTACACTGATCAATCTAACCCCTCTCTGCTACAATGCTCAATCTCTGCTGCAATGATCAATATCTGCTACACTGCTCAATCTTTGCTGCACTGATCAATCTCTGCTACACTGATCAATCTCTGCGACACTGCTCCATCTCTGCTACACTGATCAATCTCTACTACACTGATCAATATCTGCTACACTGATTAATCTCTGCTACACTGCTCAATCTCTGGTACACTGATCAATCTAACCCCTCTCTGCTACACTGATCAATCTATCCCCTCTCTGCTACACTGCTCAATCTAACCCCACTGTTCTACACTGCTCAATCTCTGCTACACTGATCAATCTCTGCTTCACTGCTCAATCTCTGCTACACTGATCAACCAGTGCGACAATGCTCAATCTCTTCTACACTGATAAATCTAACCCTTCTCTGCTACACAGCTCAATCTCTGCTACACTGATCAATCTAACCCCTCTCTGCTACAATGCTCAATCTCTGCTGCAATGATCAATATCTGCTACACTGCTCAATCTTTGCTGCACTGATCAATCTCTGCTACACTGCTCAATCTCTGCTACACTGCTCAATCTCTGCTACACTGATCAATCTCTTCTACAATGATAAATCTAACCCTTCTCTGCTACACTGCTCAATCTCTGCTACACTGATCAATCTAACCCTTTCTGCAACACTGCTCAATCTCTGCTACAATGATCAATATCTGCTACACTGCTCAATCTCTGCTGCACTGATCAATCTCTGCTACACTGATGAATCTCTGCTACACTGATCAATCTCTGCTACACTGATAAATCTAAGCCTTCTCTGCTACACTGCTCAATCTCTGCTACACTGCTCAATCTCTGCTACACTGATCAATCTGTGCTACACTGATCAATCTCTGCTACACTGCACAATCTCTGCTACACTGCTCAATCTGTGCTACCCTGATCAATCTCTGCTACACTGATGAATCTAACCCCTCTCTGCTGCACTGCTCAATCTCTGCTACACTGATCAACCTCTGCTACACTGCTCAATCTCTGCTACACTGATCAATCTGTGCTACGCTGATCAATCTCTACTACACTGCTCAATCTCTGATACACTGATCAATCTCTGCGACACTGCTCCATCTCTGCTACACTGATCAATCTCTACTACACTGATCAATCTCTGCTACACTGATTAATCTCTGCTACACTGCTCAATCTCTGGTACACTGATCAATCTAACCCCTCTCTGCTACATTGCTCAATCTCTGCTGCAATGATCAATATCTGCTACACTGCTCAATCTCTGCTGCACTGATCAATCTCTGCTACACTGCTCAATCTCTGCTACACTGCTCAATCTCTGCTACACTGATCAATCTCTGTACACTGATAAATCTAACCCTTCTCTGCTACACTGCTCAATCTCTGCTACACTGATCAATCTCTGCTACACTGATCAATCTAACCCCTCTCTGCTGCACTGATCAATCTCTGCTACACTGATCAATCTAATCCCTCCCTGCTACACTGCTCAATCTCTGCTACACTGCTCAATCTCTGCTGCACTGCTCAATCCCTGCTACACTGATCAATCTCTGCTACACTGATCAATTTGTGCTACGCTGATCAATCTCTGCTACACTGCTCAATCTCCGCTACACTGATCAATCTCTGCTACACTGCTCAATCTCTGCTACACTGATCAATCTCTGCTACAGTGCTCAATCTCTGGTACACTGATCAATCTAACCCCTCTCTGCTACAGTGATCAATCTATCCCCTCTGTGCTACACTGCTCAATCTAACCCCACTGTTCTGCACTGCTCAATCACTGCTACACTGATCAATCTCTGCTACACTGCTCAATCTCTGCTACACTGATCAATCTGTGCTACACTGCTCAATCTCTGCTACACTGATCAATCTCTGCTACACTGATCAATCTCTGCTACACTGCTCAATCTGTGCTACACTGATCAATCTCTACTACACTGCTCAATCTCTGCTACACTGATGAATCTAACCCCTCTCTGCTACACTGATCAATCTCTGCTACACTGATAAATCTAACCCCTCTCTGCTACACTGCTCAATCTCTGCTACACTGATCAATCTCTGCTACACTGATGAATCTTTGCTACGCTTCTCAATCTCTGCTACACTGATCAATCTCTGCCTCACTGATCAATCTAACCCCTCTCTGCTACACTGATCAATCTATCCCCTCTCTGCTACACTGCTCAATCTAACCCCACTGTTCTACACTGCTCAATCTCTGCTACACTGATCAATCTGTGCTATACTGCTCAATCTCTGCTACACTGATCAATCTGTGCTACACTGCTCAATCTCTGCTACACTGATCGATCTGTGCTACGCTGATCAATCTCTACTACACTGCTCAATCTCTGATACACTGATCAATCTCTGCGTCACTGCTCCATCTCTGCTACACTGATCAATCTCTACTACACTGATCAATATCTGCTACACTGATTAATCTCTGCTACACTGCTCAATCTCTGGAACACTGATCAATCTAACCCCTCTCTGCTACACTGATCAATCTATCCCCTCTCTGCTACACTGCTCAATCTAACCCCACTGTTCTACACTGCTCAATCTCTGCTACACTGATCAATCTCTGCTTCACTGCTCAATCTCTGCTACACTGATCAATCTGCGCGACACTGCTCAATCTCTGCTACACTGCTCAATCTCTGCTACACTGATTAATCTCTGCTACACTGCTCAATCTCTGGTACAATGATCAATCTAACCCCTCTCTGCTACAATGCTCAATCTCTGCTGCAATGATCAATATCTGCTACACTGCTCAATCTCTGCTGCACTGATCAATCTCTGCTACACTGCTCAATCTCTGCTACACTGCTCAATCTCTGCTACACTGATCAATCTCTGCGACACTGCTCCATCTCTGCTACACTGATCAATCTCTACTACACTGATCAATATCTGCTACACTGATTAATCTCTGCTACACTGCTCAATCTCTGGTACACTGATCAATCTAACCCCTCTCTGCTACACTGATCAATCTATCCCCTCTCTGCTACACTGCTCAATCTAACCCCACTGTTCTACACTGCTCAATCTCTGCTACACTGATCAATCTCTGCTTCACTGCTCAATCTCTGCTACACTGATCAACCAGTGCGACAATGCTCAATCTCTTCTACACTGATAAATCTAACCCTTCTCTGCTACACAGCTCAATCTCTGCTACACTGATCAATCTAACCCCTCTCTGCTACAATGCTCAATCTCTGCTGCAATGATCAATATCTGCTACACTGCTCAATCTTTGCTGCACTGATCAATCTCTGCTACACTGCTCAATCTCTGCTACACTGCTCAATCTCTGCTACACTGATCAATCTCTTCTACAATGATAAATCTAACCCTTCTCTGCTACACTGCTCAATCTCTGCTACACTGATCAATCTAACCCTTTCTGCAACACTGCTCAATCTCTGCTACAATGATCAATATCTGCTACACTGCTCAATCTCTGCTACACTGATCAATCTAACCCCTCTCTGAAACACTGCTCAATCTCTGCTACAATGATCAATATCTGCTACACTGCTCAATGTCTGCTACACTGCTCAATCTCTGCTACACTGCTGAATCTCTGCCTCACTGATCAATCTAACCCCTCTCTGCTACACTGATCAATCTGTGCTATACTGATCAATCTCGGCTACACTGATCAATCTAACCCCTCTCTGCTACACTAATCAATCTCTGCTACACGATCAATCTCTGCTACACTGATAAATCTAACCCCTCTCTGCTACACTGCTCAATCTCTGCTACACTGCTCAATCTCTGCTACACTGATCAATCTCGGCTGCACTGCTCAATCTCTGCTATACTGATCAATCTCTGCAACACTGATCAATCTAACCCCTCTCTGCTACACTGCTCAATTTCTGCTACACTGATCAATCTCTGCTGCACTGATCAATCTCTGCTGCACTGCTCAATCTCTGCTACACTGATCAATCTCTACTACACTGCTCAATCTCTACTACACTGCTCCATCTCTGCAACACTGATCAATCTCTGCTACACTGATCAATCTCTGCTACACTGATTAATCTCTGCTACACTGCTGAATCTCTGGTACACTGATCAATCTAACCCCTCTCTGCTACACTGATCAATCTGTGGTACACTGGTCAATCTCTGCTACACTGATCAATCTCTGCTGCACTGCTCAATCTCTGCTACACTGATTAATCTCTGCTACACTGCTCAATCTCTGGTACACTGATCAATCTAACCCGTCTCTGCTACACTGCTCAATCTCTGCGACAATGATCAATCTCTGCTACACTGATGAAGCTGTGCTACACTGATCAATCTCTGCTACACTGATAAATCTAACCCTTCTCTGCTACACTGCTCAATCTCTGCTACACTGATCAATCTCTGCTACACTGATCAATCTAACCCCTCTCTGCTGCACTGATCAATCTCTGCTACACTGATCAATCTAATCCCTCCCTGCTACACTGCTCAATCTCTGCTACACTGCTCAATCTCTGCTGCACTGCTCAATCCCTGCTACACTGATCAATCTCTGCTACACTGATCAATCACTGCTACACTGCTCAATCTCTGCTACACTGCTCAATCTCTGCTACACTGCTGAATCTCTGCTACACTGATCAATCTCTGCTACACTGATCAATCTCTGCAACATTGCTCAATCTCTGCTACACTGATCAATCTCTGCTTCACTGCTCAATCTCTGCTACACTGATCAACCAGTGCGACAATGCTCAATCTCTTCTACACTGATAAATCTAACCCTTCTCTGCTACGCTGCTCAATCTCTGCTACACTGATCAATCTAACCCCTCTCTGCTACAATGCTCAATCTCTGCTGCAATGATCAATATCTGCTACACTGCTCAATCTCTGCTGCACTGATCAATCTCTGCTACACTGCTCAATCTCTGCTACACTGCTCAATCTCTGCTACACTGATCAATCTCTTCTACACTGATAAATCTAACCCTTCTCTGCTACACTGCTCAATCTCTGCTACACTGATCAATCTAACCCTTTCTGCAACACTGCTCAATCTCTGCTACAATGATCAATATCTGCTACACTGCTCAATCTCTGCTGCACTGATCAATCTCTGCTACACTGATGAATCTCTGCTACACTGATCAATCTCTGCTACACTGATAAATCTAAGCCTTCTCTGCTACACTGCTCCATCTCTGCTACACTGCTCAATCTCTGCTACACTGATCAATCTGTGCTACACTGATCAATCTCTGCTACACTGCACAATCTCTGCTACACTGCTCAATCTGTGCTACACTGATCAATCTCTGCTACACTGATGAATCTAACCCCTCTCTGCTGCACTGCTCAATCTCTGCTGCACTGATCAATCTCTGCTACACTGATGAATCTCTGCTACACTGCTCAATCTCTGCTACACTGATCAATCTGTGCTACACTGATCAATCTCTACTACACTGCTCAATCTCTGATACACTGATCAATCTCTGCGTCACTGCTCCATCTCTGCTACACTGATCAATCTCTACTACATTGATCAATATCTGCTACACTGATTAATCTCTGCTACACTGCTCAATCTCTGGAACACTGATCAATCTAACCCCTCTCTGCTACACTGATCAATCTATCCCCTCTCTGCTACACTGCTCAATCTAACCCCACTGTTCTACACTGCTCAATCTCTGCTACACTGATCAATCTCTGCTTCACTGCTCAATCTCTGCTACACTGATCAATCTGCGCGACACTGCTCAATCTCTGCTACACTGCTCAATCTCTGCTACACTGATTAATCTCTGCTACACTGCTCAATCTCTGGTACAATGATCAATCTAACCCCTCTCTGCTACAATGCTCAATCTCTGCTGCAATGATCAATATCTGCTACACTGCTCAATCTCTGCTGCACTGATCAATCTCTGCTACACTGCTCAATCTCTGCTACACTGCTCAATCTCTGCTACACTGATCAATCTCTGCGACACTGCTCCATCTCTGCTACACTGATCAATCTCTACTACACTGATCAATATCTGCTACACTGATTAATCTCTGCTACACTGCTCAATCTCTGGTACACTGATCAATCTAACCCCTCTCTGCTACACTGATCAATCTATCCCCTCTCTGCTACACTGCTCAATCTAACCCCACTGTTCTACACTGCTCAATCTCTGCTACACTGATCAATCTCTGCTTCACTGCTCAATCTCTGCTACATTGATCAACCAGTGCGACAATGCTCAATCTCTTCTACACTGATAAATCTAACCCTTCTCTGCTACACAGCTCAATCTCTGCTACACTGATCAATCTAACCCCTCTCTGCTACAATGCTCAATCTCTGCTGCAATGATCAATATCTGCTACACTGCTCAATCTTTGCTGCACTGATCAATCTCTGCTACACTGCTCAATCTCTGCTACACTGCTCAATCTCTGCTACACTGATCAATCTCTTCTACAATGATAAATCTAACCCTTCTCTGCTACACTGCTCAATCTCTGCTACACTGATCAATCTAACCCTTTCTGCAACACTGCTCAATCTCTGCTACAATGATCAATATCTGCTACACTGCTCAATCTCTGCTGCACTGATCAATCTCTGCTACACTGATGAATCTCTGCTACACTGATCAATCTCTGCTACACTGATAAATCTAAGCCTTCTCTGCTACACTGCTCAATCTCTGCTACACTGCTCAATCTCTGCTACACTGATCAATCTGTGCTACACTGATCAATCTCTGCTACACTGCACAATCTCTGCTACACTGCTCAATCTGTGCTACCCTGATCAATCTCTGCTACACTGATGAATCTAACCCCTCTCTGCTGCACTGCTCAATCTCTGCTACACTGATCAACCTCTGCTACACTGCTCAATCTCTGCTACACTGATCAATCTGTGCTACGCTGATCAATCTCTACTACACTGCTCAATCTCTGATACACTGATCAATCTCTGCGACACTGCTGCATCTCTGCTACACTGATCAATCTCTACTACACTGATCAATCTCTGCTACACTGATTAATCTCTGCTACACTGCTCAATCTCTGGTACACTGATCAATCTAACCCCTCTCTGCTACATTGCTCAATCTCTGCTGCAATGATCAATATCTGCTACACTGCTCAATCTCTGCTGCACTGATCAATCTCTGCTACACTGCTCAATCTCTGCTACACTGCTCAATCTCTGCTACACTGATCAATCTCTGTACACTGATAAATCTAACTCTTCTCTGCTACACTGCTCAATCTCTGCTACACTGATCAATATCTGCTACACTGCTCAATCTCTGCTACACTGCTGAATCTCTGCCTCACTGATCAATCTAACCCCTCTCTGCTACACTGATCAATCTGTGCTATACTGATCAATCTCGGCTACACTGATCAATCTAACCCCTCTCTGCTACACTAATCAATCTCTGCTACACTGATCAATCTATGCTACACTGATAAATCTAACCCCTCTCTGCTACACTGCTCAATCTCTGCTACACTGCTCAATCTCTGCTACACTGATCAATCACGGCTACACTGCTCAATCTCTGCTATACTGATCAATCTCTGCAACACTGATCAATCTAACCCCTCTCTGCTACACTGCTCAATTTCTGCTACACTGATCAATCTCTGCTACACTGATCAATCTCTGCTGCACTGCTCAATCTCTGCTACACTGATCAATCTCTACTACACTGCTCAATCTCTACTACACTGCTCCATCTCTGCAACACTGATCAATCTCTGCTACACTGATCAATCTCTGCTACACTGATTAATCTCTGCTACACTGCTGAATCTCTGGTACACTGATCAATCTAACCCCTCTCTGCTACACTGTTCAATCTGTGGTACACTGGTCAATCTCTGCTACACTGATCAATCTCTGCTGCACTGCTCAATCTCTGCTACACTGATTAATCTCTGCTACACTGCTCAATCTCTGGTACACTGATCAATCTAACCCCTCTCTGCTACACTGCTCAATCTCTGCGACAATGATCAATCTCTGCTACACTGATGAAGCTGTGCTACACTGATCAATCTCTGCTACACTGATAAATCTAACCCTTCTCTGCTACACTGCTCAATCTCTGCTACACTGCTCAATCTTTGCTACACTGATCAATCACTGCTACACTGCTCAATCTCTGCTACACTGCTCAATCTCTGCTACACTGCTGAATCTCTGCTACACTGATCAATCTCTGCTACACTGATCAATCTCTGCAACATTGCTCAATCTCTGCTACACTGATCAATCTCTGCTTCACTGCTCAATCTCTGCTACACTGATCAACCAGTGCGACAATGCTCAATCTCTTCTACACTGATAAATCTAACCCTTCTCTGCTACGCTGCTCAATCTCTGCTACACTGATCAATCTAACCCCTCTCTGCTACAATGCTCAATCTCTGCTGCAATGATCAATATCTGCTACACTGCTCAATCTCTGCTGCACTGATCAATCTCTGCTACACTGCTCAATCTCTGCTACACTGCTCAATCTCTGCTACACTGATCAATCTCTTCTACACTGATAAATCTAACCCTTCTCTGCTACACTGCTCAATCTCTGCTACACTGATCAATCTAACCCTTTCTGCAACACTGCTCAATCTCTGCTACAATGATCAATATCTGCTACACTGCTCAATCTCTGCTGCACTGATCAATCTCTGCTACACTGATGAATCTCTGCTACACTGATCAATCTCTGCTACACTGATAAATCTAAGCCTTCTCTGCTACACTGCTCCATCTCTGCTACACTGCTCAATCTCTGCTACACTGATCAATCTGTGCTACACTGATCAATCTCTGCTACACTGCACAATCTCTGCTACACTGCTCAATCTGTGCTACACTGATCAATCTCTGCTACACTGATGAATCTAACCCCTCTCTGCTGCACTGCTCAATCTCTGCTGCACTGATCAATCTCTGCTACACTGATGAATCTCTGCTACACTGATCAATCTCTGCTACACTGATAAATCTAAGCCTTCTCTGCTACACTGCTCAATCTCTGCTACACTGCTCAATCTCTGCTACACTGATCAATCTGTGCTACACTGATCAATCTCTACTACACTGCTCAATCTCTGATACACTGATCAATCTCTGCGTCACTGCTCCATCTCTGCTACACTGATCAATCTCTACTACACTGATCAATATCTGCTACACTGATTAATCTCTGCTACACTGCTCAATCTCTGGAACACTGATCAATCTAACCCCTCTCTGCTACACTGATCAATCTATCCCCTCTCTGCTACACTGCTCAATCTAACCCCACTGTTCTACACTGCTCAATCTCTGCTACACTGATCAATCTCTGCTTCACTGCTCAATCTCTGCTACACTGATCAATCTGCGCGACACTGCTCAATCTCTGCTACACTGCTCAATCTCTGCTACACTGATTAATCTCTGCTACACTGCTCAATCTCTGGTACAATGATCAATCTAACCCCTCTCTGCTACAATGCTCAATCTCTGCTGCAATGATCAATATCTGCTACACTGCTCAATCTCTGCTGCACTGATCAATCTCTGCTACACTGCTCAATCTCTGCTACACTGCTCAATCTCTGCTACACTGATCAATCTCTGCGACACTGCTCCATCTCTGCTACACTGATCAATCTCTACTACACTGATCAATATCTGCTACACTGATTAATCTCTGCTACACTGCTCAATCTCTGGTACACTGATCAATCTAACCCCTCTCTGCTACACTGATCAATCTAACCCCACTGTTCTACACTGCTCAATCTCTGCTACACTGATCAATCTCTGCTTCACTGCTCAATCTCTGCTACACTGATCAACCAGTGCGACAATGCTCAATCTCTTCTACACTGATAAATCTAACCCTTCTCTGCTACACAGCTCAATCTCTGCTACACTGATCAATCTAACCCCTCTCTGCTACAATGCTCAATCTCTGCTGCAATGATCAATATCTGCTACACTGCTCAATCTTTGCTGCACTGATCAATCTCTGCTACACTGCTCAATCTCTGCTACACTGCTCAATCTCTGCTACACTGATCAATCTCTTCTACAATGATAAATCTAACCCTTCTCTGCTACACTGCTCAATCTCTGCTACACTGATCAATCTAACCCTTTCTGCAACACTGCTCAATCTCTGCTACAATGATCAATATCTGCTACACTGCTCAATCTCTGCTGCACTGATCAATCTCTGCTACACTGATGAATCTCTGCTACACTGATCAATCTCTGCTACACTGATAAATCTAAGCCTTCTCTGCTACACTGCTCAATCTCTGCTACACTGCTCAATCTCTGCTACACTGATCAATCTGTGCTACACTGATCAATCTCTGCTACACTGCACAATCTCTGCTACACTGCTCAATCTGTGCTACCCTGATCAATCTCTGCTACACTGATGAATCTAACCCCTCTCTGCTACACTGCTCAATCTCTGCTACACTGATCAACCTCTGCTACACTGCTCAATCTCTGCTACACTGATCAATCTGTGCTACGCTGATCAATCTCTACTACACTGCTCAATCTCTGATACACTGATCAATCTCTACGACACTGCTCCATCTCTGCTACACTGATCAATCTCTACTACACTGATCAATCTCTGCTACACTGATTAATCTCTGCTACACTGCTCAATCTCTGGTACACTGATCAATCTAACCCCTCTCTGCTACATTGCTCAATCTCTGCTGCAATGATCAATATCTGCTACACTGCTCAATCTCTGCTGCACTGATCAATCTCTGCTACACTGCTCAATCTCTGCTACACTGCTCAATCTCTGCTACACTGATCAATCTCTGTACACTGATAAATCTAACCCTTCTCTGCTACACTGATCAATCTCTGCTACACTGATCAATCTAACCCCTCTCTGCTGCACTGATCAATCTCTGCTACACTGATCAATCTAATCCCTCCCTGCTACACTGCTCAATCTCTGCTACACTGCTCAATCTCTGCTGCACTGCTCAATCCCTGCTACACTGATCAATCTCTGCTACACTGATCAATTTGTGCTACGCTGATCAATCTCTGCTACACTGCTCAATCTCCGCTACACTGATCAATCTCTGCTACACTGCTCAATCTCTGCTACACTGATCAATCTCTGCTACAGTGCTCAATCTCTGGTACACTGATCAATCTAACCCCTCTCTGCTACAGTGATCAATCTATCCCCTCTGTGCTACACTGCTCAATCTAACCCCACTGTTCTGCACTGCTCAATCACTGCTACACTGATCAATCTCTGCTACACTGCTCAATCTCTGCTACACTGATCAATCTGTGCTACACTGCTCAATCTCTGCTACACTGATCAATCTCTGCTACACTGATCAATCTCTGCTACACTGCTCAATCTGTGCTACACTGATCAATCTCTACTACACTGCTCAATCTCTGCTACACTGATGAATCTAACCCCTCTCTGCTACACTAATCAATCTCTGCTACACTGATAAATCTAACCCCTCTCTGCTACACTGCTCAATCTCTGCTACACTGATCAATCTCTGCTACACTGATGAATCTTTGCTACGCTTCTCAATCTCTGCTACACTGATCAATCTCTGCCTCACTGATCAATCTAACCCCTCTCTGCTACACTGATCAATCTATCCCCTCTCTGCTACACTGCTCAATCTAACCCCACTGTTCTACACTGCTCAATCTCTGCTACACTGATCAATCTGTGCTATACTGCTCAATCTCTGCTACACTGATCAATCTGTGCTACACTGCTCAATCTCTGCTACACTGATCGATCTGTGCTACGCTGATCAATCTCTACTACACTGCTCAATCTCTGATACACTGATCAATCTCTGCGTCACTGCTCCATCTCTGCTACACTGATCAATCTCTACTACACTGATCAATATCTGCTACACTGATTAATCTCTGCTACACTGCTCAATCTCTGGAACACTGATCAATCTAACCCCTCTCTGCTACACTGATCAATCTATCCCCTCTCTGCTACACTGCTCAATCTAACCCCACTGTTCTACACTGCTCAATCTCTGCTACACTGATCAATCTCTGCTTCACTGCTCAATCTCTGCTACACTGATCAATCTGCGCGACACTGCTCAATCTCTGCTACACTGCTCAATCTCTGCTACACTGATTAATCTCTGCTACACTGCTCAATCTCTGGTACAATGATCAATCTAACCCCTCTCTGCTACAATGCTCAATCTCTGCTGCAATGATCAATATCTGCTACACTGCTCAATCTCTGCTGCACTGATCAATCTCTGCTACACTGCTCAATCTCTGCTACACTGCTCAATCTCTGCTACACTGATCAATCTCTGCGACACTGCTCCATCTCTGCTACACTGATCAATCTCTACTACACTGATCAATATCTGCTACACTGATTAATCTCTGCTACACTGCTCAATCTCTGGTACACTGATCAATCTAACCCCTCTCTGCTACACTGATCAATCTATCCCCTCTCTGCTACACTGCTCAATCTAACCCCACTGTTCTACACTGCTCAATCTCTGCTACACTGATCAATCTCTGCTTCACTGCTCAATCTCTGCTACACTGATCAACCAGTGCGACAATGCTCAATCTCTTCTACACTGATAAATCTAACCCTTCTCTGCTACGCTGCTCAATCTCTGCTACACTGATCAATCTAACCCCTCTCTGCTACAATGCTCAATCTCTGCTGCAATGATCAATATCTGCTACACTGCTCAATCTCTGCTGCACTGATCAATCTCTGCTACACTGCTCAATCTCTGCTACACTGCTCAATCTCTGCTACACTGATCAATCTCTTCTACACTGATAAATCTAACCCTTCTCTGCTACACTGCTCAATCTCTGCTACACTGATCAATCTAACCCTTTCTGCAACACTGCTCAATCTCTGCTACAATGATCAATATCTGCTACACTGCTCAATCTCTGCTGCACTGATCAATCTCTGCTACACTGATGAATCTCTGCTACACTGATCAATCTCTGCTACACTGATAAATCTAAGCCTTCTCTGCTACACTGCTCCATCTCTGCTACACTGCTCAATCTCTGCTACACTGATCAATCTGTGCTACACTGATCAATCTCTGCTACACTGCACAATCTCTGCTACACTGCTCAATCTGTGCTACACTGATCAATCTCTGCTACACTGATGAATCTAACCCCTCTCTGCTGCACTGCTCAATCTCTGCTGCACTGATCAATCTCTGCTACACTGATGAATCTCTGCTACACTGATCAATCTCTGCTACACTGATAAATCTAAGCCTTCTCTGCTACACTGCTCAATCTCTGCTACACTGCTCAATCTCTGCTACACTGATCAATCTGTGCTACACTGATCAATCTCTACTACACTGCTCAATCTCTGATACACTGATCAATCTCTGCGTCACTGCTCCATCTCTGCTACACTGATCAATCTCTACTACACTGATCAATATCTGCTACACTGATTAATCTCTGCTACACTGCTCAATCTCTGGAACACTGATCAATCTAACCCCTCTCTGCTACACTGATCAATCTATCCCCTCTCTGCTACACTGCTCAATCTAACCCCACTGTTCTACACTGCTCAATCTCTGCTACACTGATCAATCTCTGCTTCACTGCTCAATCTCTGCTACACTGATCAATCTGCGCGACACTGCTCAATCTCTGCTACACTGCTCAATCTCTGCTACACTGATTAATCTCTGCTACACTGCTCAATCTCTGGTACAATGATCAATCTAACCCCTCTCTGCTACAATGCTCAATCTCTGCTGCAATGATCAATATCTGCTACACTGCTCAATCTCTGCTGCACTGATCAATCTCTGCTACACTGCTCAATCTCTGCTACACTGCTCAATCTCTGC
>NW_027274188.1:0-124888 GCF_030028105.1 Mobula birostris | reverse complement strand
GTGGGAAGTTAACCTAAGGTGTTTCCATTAGGTTTGCAGTAAGTACTTTGGTGTAAAATTGAAATGTATACTATTTGTATTGTAAAAGCATTGCATGCACTGAGAAAACAACTTTTTTGTCTTGATGTGCAGAGCCATAATACAACTTTCAAACAACTCAGAAACATGTGGGAAGTTAACCTAAGGTGTTTCCATTAGGTTTGCAGTATCTACTTTGGTGTAAAATTGAAATGTATACTATTGGTATTATCTAAGCATTGTATGCACTGAGATAACAACTTTTTTGTGTTGATGTGTACAGCCATGAAAAACTTTCAAACTACTCATAATCATTTGGGAAGTTAACATAAGGTGTTTCCATTAGGTTTGCAGTATGTACTTTGGAGTAAAATTGAAATGTATACTATTTGTATTATCTAAACATTGTATGCACTGAGATAACAACATTTTTGTGTGCATGTGTGGAGCCATGAAACAACTTACAAACTACTGATAATCATGTGGGAAGTTAACTTAAAATGTTTCCCAATGGTTTGCACTCTGCACTTTGGTGGAAATTTCAGATGTATACTACTTCAATGTCAGAACATAGAATGCACTGTGAAAGTAACTTTTTTGTCTTGATGAACAGAGGCATGAAACAACTTTCAACCTACTCATACTCATGTGGGAAGTTAACCAAAGGTGTTTCCATTAGGTTTGCAGTAAGTGCTTTGGAGTTAAATTGAAATGTATACTATTTGTATTGTCTTTGTATTGTATGCACTGAGATAACAACTTTTTTGTTTTCATGTGTAGAGCCATGAACCAACTTTCAAACTACTCCTAATCATGTGGGAAGTTAACCTAAGGTGTTTCCATTAGGTTTGCAGTATGTACTTTGGTGTAAAATTGAAATGTATACTATTGGTATTATCTAAGCATTGTATGCACTGAGATAACAACTTTTTTGTGTTGATGTGTGGAGCCATGAAAAAACTTTCAAACTACTCATAATCATTTGGGAAGTTAACATCAGGTGTTTCCATTAGGTTTGCAGTATGTACTTTGGAGTAAATTGAAATGTATACTATTTGTATTATCTAAGCATTGTATGCACTGAGATAACAACATTTTTGTGTGCATGTGTGGAGCCATGAAACAACTTACAAACTACTGATAATCATGTGGGAAGTTAACTTAAACTGTTTCCCAATGGTTTGCACTCTGCACTTTGGTGGAAATTTCAGATGTATACTACCTTAATGTCAGAACATAGTATGCACTGTGAAAGTAACTTTTTTGTCTTGATGAACAGAGGCATGAAACAACTTTCAACCTACTCATACTCATGTGGGAAGTTAACCAAAGGTGTTTCCATTAGGTTTGCAGTAAGTGCTTTGGAGTTAAATTGAAATGTACACTATTTGTATTGTCTTAGTATTGTATGCACTGAGATAACTTTTTTGTTTTCATGTGCAGAGCCATGAACCAACTTTCAAACTACTCCTAATCATGTGGGAAGTTAACCTAAGGTGTTTCCATTAGGTTTGCAGTATGTACTTTGGTGTAAAATTAAAATGTATACTATTGGTGTTATCTAAGCATTGTATGCACTGAGATAACAACTTTTTTGTGTTGATGTGTGGAGCCATGAAAAAACTTTCAAACTACTCATAATCATGTGGGAAGTTAACCAAAGGCGTTTCCATTAGGTTTGCAGTAAGTACTTTAGATTAAAATTGAAATGTATACTATTTGTATTATCTAAGCATTGTATGCACTGAGATAACAACATTTTTGTGTGCATGTGTAGAGCCATGAAACAACTTGCAAACTGCTCATAATCATGTGAGAAGTTAACATAAAATGTTTCCCAATGGTTTGCACTCTGCACTTTGGTGGAAAATTGAGATGTATACTACCGTAATGTCAGAACATAGTATGCACTGAGAAAGTAACTTTTTTGTCTTGATGAACAGAGGCATGAAACAACTTTAACCTACTCATACTGATGTGGGAAGTTAACCAAAGGTGTTTCCATTAGGTTTGCAGTAAGTGCTTTGAGTAAAATTGAAATGTATACTTTTTGTATTGTCTTAGTATTGTATGCACTGAGATAACTTTTTTGTTTTCATTTGCAGAGCCATGAACCAACTTTCAAACTACTCCTAATCATGTGGGAAGTTAACCTAAGGTGTTTCCATTAGGTTTGCAGTATGTACTTTGGAGTAAAATTGAAATGTATACTATTTGTATTATCTAAGCATTGTATGCACTGAGATAACAACATTTTTGTGTGGATGTGTGGAGCCATGAAACAACTTACAAACTGCTGATAATCATGTGGGAAGTTAACTTAAAATGTTTCCCAATGGTTTGCACTCTGCACTTTGGTGGAAATTTCAGATGTATACTACCTTAATGTCAGAACATAGTATGCACTGTGAAAGTAACTTTTTTGTCTTGATGAACAGAGGCATGAAACAACTTTCAACCTACTCATACTCATGTGGGAAGTTAACCAAAGGTGTTTCCATTAGGTTTGCAGTAAGTGCTTTGGAGTTAAATTGAAATGTATACTATTTGTATTGTCTTTGTACTGTATGCACTGAGATAACAACTTTTTTGTTTTCATGTGTAGAGCCATGAACCAACTTTCAAACTACTCCTAATCATGTGGGAAGTTAACCTAAGGTGTTTCCATTAGGTTTGCAGTAAGTACTTTGGTGTAAAATTGAAATGTATACTATTTGTATTGTAAAAGCATTGCATGCACTGAGAAAACAACTTTTTTGTCTTGATGTGCAGAGCCATAATACAACTTTCAAACAACTCAGAAACATGTGGGAAGTTAACCTAAGGTGTTTCCATTAGGTTTGCAGTATCTACTTTGGTGTAAAATTGAAATGTATACTATTGGTATTATCTAAGCATTGTATGCACTGAGATAACAACTTTTTTGTGTTGATGTGTACAGCCATGAAAAAACTTTCAAACTACTCATAATCATTTGGGAAGTTAACATAAGGTGTTTCCATTAGGTTTGCAGTATGTACTTTGGAGTAAAATTGAAATGTATACTATTTGTATTATCTAAACATTGTATGCACTGAGATAACAACATTTTTGTGTGCATGTGTGGAGCCATGAAACAACTTACAAACTACTGATAATCATGTGGGAAGTTAACTTAAAATGTTTCCCAATGGTTTGCACTCTGCACTTTGGTGGAAATTTCAGATGTATACTACTTCAATGTCAGAACATAGAATGCACTGTGAAAGTAACTTTTTTGTCTTGATGAACAGAGGCATGAAACAACTTTCAACCTACTCATACTCATGTGGGAAGTTAACCAAAGGTGTTTCCATTAGGTTTGCAGTAAGTGCTTTGGAGTTAAATTGAAATGTATACTATTTGTATTGTCTTTGTATTGTATGCACTGAGATAACAACTTTTTTGTTTTCATGTGTAGAGCCATGAACCAACTTTCAAACTACTCCTAATCATGTGGGAAGTTAACCTAAGGTGTTTCCATTAGGTTTGCAGTATGTACTTTGGTGTAAAATTGAAATGTATACTATTGGTATTATCTAAGCATTGTATGCACTGAGATAACAACTTTTTTGTGTTGATGTGTGGAGCCATGAAAAAACTTTCAAACTACTCATAATCATTTGGGAAGTTAACATCAGGTGTTTCCATTAGGTTTGCAGTATGTACTTTGGAGTAAAATTGAAATGTATACTATTTGTATTATCTAAGCATTGTATGCACTGAGATAACAACATTTTTGTGTGCATGTGTGGAGCCATGAAACAACTTACAAACTACTGATAATCATGTGGGAAGTTAACTTAAACTGTTTCCCAATGGTTTGCACTCTGCACTTTGGTGGAAATTTCAGATGTATACTACCTTAATGTCAGAACATAGTATGCACTGTGAAAGTAACTTTTTTGTCTTGATGAACAGAGGCATGAAACAACTTTCAACCTACTCATACTCATGTGGGAAGTTAACCAAAGGTGTTTCCATTAGGTTTGCAGTAAGTGCTTTGGAGTTAAATTGAAATGTATACTATTTGTATTGTCTTTGTATTGTATGCACTGAGATAACAACTTTTTTGTTTTCATGTGTAGAGCCATGAACCAACTTTCAAACTACTCATAATCATGTGGGAAGTTAACCTAAGGGGTTTCCATTAGGTTTGCAGTAAGTACTTTGGTGTAAAATTGAAATGTATACTATTTGTATTGTAAAAGCATTGCATGCACTGAGAAAACAACTTTTTTGTCTTGATGTGCAGAGCCATAATACAACTTTCAAACAACTCAGAAACATGTGGGAAGTTAACCTAAGGGGTTTCCATTAGGTTTGCAGTAAGTACTTTGGTGTAAAATTGAAATGTATACTATTTGTATTATCTAAGCATTGTATGCACTGAGATAACAACATTTTTGTGTGCCTCTGTAGAGCCATGAAACAACTTGCAAACTACTCATAATCATGTGAGAAGTTCACAAAAATGTTTCCCAATGGTTTGCACTCTGCACTTTGGTGGAAAATTGAGATGTATACTACCGTAGTGTCAGAACATAGTATGCACTGAGAAAGTAACTTTTTTGTCTTGATGAACAGAGGCATGAAACAACTTTAACCTACTCATACTGATGTGGGAACCAAAGGTGTTTCCATAAGGTTTGCAGTAAATGCTTTGGAGTAAAATTGAAATGTATACTTTTTGTATAGTCTTAGTACTGTATGCACTGAGATAATAACTTTTTTGTTTTCATGTGTAGAGCCATGAACCAACGTTCAAACTACTCCTAATCATGTGGGAAGTTAACCTAAGCTGTTTCCATTAGGATTGCAGTAAGTACTTTGATGTAAACTTGAACTGTATATTATTTGTATTATCTAACCATTCTATGCCCTGAGTTTACAAAATTTTTTTGTTGATGTGTAGAGCCATGAGACAACTTTCAAACAACTCAGAAACATGTGGGAAGTTAACTTAAAATGTATCCCAATGGTTTGCACTCTGTACCTTGATGGAAAAATTGAGATGTACACTATATTAATGTCAGAACATAGTATGCACTGAGAAAGTAACTTTTTTGTCTTGATCAACAGAGGCATGAAACAACTTTCAAACTACTCATAATCATGTGGGAAGTTAACTTAAAATGTTTCCCAATGTTTTGCACTCTGCACTTTTGTGGAAATTTGAGATGTATACTACCTTAATGTCAGAACTTAGTATGCACTGAGAAAGTTACTTTTATGTCTTGATGAACAGAGGCATGAAGCAACTTTCAACCTACTCATACACATGTGGGAAGTTAACCAAAGGCGTTTCCATTAGGTTTGCAGTAAGTGCTTTGGAGTAAAATTGAAATGTATACTTTTTGTATTGTCTTAGTATTGTATGCACTGAGATAACTTTTTTGTTTTCATGTGCAGAGCCATGAACCAACTTTCAAACTACTCCTAATCATGTGGGAAGTTAACCTAAGGTGTTTCCATTAGGTTTGCAGTATGTACTTTGGTGTAAAATTAAAATGTATACTATTGGTGTTATCTAAGCATTGTATGCACTGAGATAACAACTTTTTTGTGTTGATGTGTGGAGCCATGAAAAAACTTTCAAACTGCTCATAATCATTTGGGAAGTTAACATAAGGTGTTTCCATTAGGTTTGCAGTATGTACTTTGGAGTAAAATTGAAATGTATACTATTTGTATTATCTAAGCATTGTATGCACTGAGATAACAACAGTTTTGTGTGCATGTGTGGAGCCATGAAACAACTTACAAACTACTGATAATCAAGTGGGAAGTTAACTTAAAATGTTTCCGAATGGTTTGCACTCTGCACTTTGGTGGAAATTTCAGATGTATACTACTTTAATGTCAGAACATAGTATGCACTGTGAAAGTAACTTTTTTGTCTTGATGAACAGAGGCATGAAACAACTTTCAACCTACTCATACTCATGTGGGAAGTTAACCAAAGGTGTTTCCATTAGGTTTGCAGTAAGTGCTTTGGAGTTAAATTGAAATGTATACTATTTGTGTTGTCTTTGTATTGTATGCACTGAGATAACAACTTTTTTGTTTTCATGTGTAGAGCCATGAACCAACTTTCAAACTACTCATAATCATGTGGGAAGTTAACCTAAGGGGTTTCCATTAGGTTTGCAGTAAGTACTTTGGTTAAAAATTGAAATGTATACTATTTGTATTGTAAAAGCATTGTATGCACTGAGAAAACAACTTTTTTGTCTTGATGTGCAGAGCCATAATACAACTTTCAAACAACTCAGAAACATGTGGGAAGTTAACCTAAGGTGTTTCCATTCGGTTTGCAGTATGTACTTTGGAGAAAAATTGAAATGTATACTATTTGTATTATCTAAGCATTGTATGCACTGAGATAACAACATTTTTGTGTGCATGTGTGGAGCCATGAAACAACTTACAAACTATTGATAATCATGTGGGAAGTTAACTTAAAATGTTTCCCAATGGTTTGCACTCTGCACTTTGGTGGAAATTTCAGATGTATACTACCTTAATGTCAGAACATATTATGCACTGTGAAAGTAACTTTTTTGTCTTGATGAACAGAGGCATGAAACAACTTTCAACCTACTCATACTCATGTGGGAAGTTAACCAAAGGTGTTTCCATTAGGTTTGCAGTAAGTGCTTTGGAGTTAAATTGAAATGTACACTATTTGCATTGTCTTTGTATTGTATGCACTGAGATAACTTTTTTGTTTTCATGTGCAGAGCCATGAACCAACTTTCAAACTACTCCTAATCATGTGGGAAGTTAACCTAAGGTGTTTCCATTAGGTTTGCAGTATGTACTTTGGTGTAAAATTAAAATGTATACTATTGGTGTTATCTAAGCATTGTATGCACTGAGATAACAACTTTTTTGTGTTGATGTGTGGAGCCATGAAAAAACTTTCAAACTACTCATAATCATGTGGGAAGTTAACCAAAGGCGTTTCCATTAGGTTTGCAGTAAGTACTTTAGATTAAAATTGAAATGTATACTATTTGTATTATCTAAGCATTGTATGCACTGAGATAACAACATTTTTGTGTGCATGTGTAGAGCCATGAAACAACTTGCAAACTGCTCATAATCATGTGAGAAGTTAACATAAAATGTTTCCCAATGGTTTGCACTCTGCACTTTGGTGGAAAATTGAGATGTATACTACCGTAATGTCAGAACATAGTATGCACTGAGAAAGTAACTTTTTTGTCTTGATGAACAGAGGCATGAAACAACTTTAACCTACTCATACTGATGTGGGAAGTTAACCAAAGGTGTTTCCATTAGGTTTGCAGTAAGTGCTTTGAGTAAAATTGAAATGTATACTTTTTGTATTGTCTTAGTATTGTATGCACTGAGATAACTTTTTTGTTTTCATTTGCAGAGCCATGAACCAACTTTCAAACTACTCCTAATCATGTGGGAAGTTAACCTAAGGTGTTTCCATTAGGTTTGCAGTATGTACTTTGGAGTAAAATTGAAATGTATACTATTTGTATTATCTAAGCATTGTATGCACTGAGATAACAACATTTTTGTGTGCATGTGTGGAGCCATGAAACAACTTACAAACTGCTGATAATCATGTGGGAAGTTAACTTAAAATGTTTCCCAATGGTTTGCACTCTGCACTTTGGTGGAAATTTCAGATGTATACTACCTTAATGTCAGAACATAGTATGCACTGAGAAAGTAACTTTTTTGTCTTGATGAACAGAGGCATGAAACAACTTTAACCTACTCATACTGATGTGGGAAGTTAACCAAAGGTGTTTCCATTAGTTTTGCAGTAAGTGCTTTGAGTAAAATTGAAATGTATACTTTTTGTATTGTCTTAGTATTGTATGCACTGAGATAACTTTTTTGTTTTCATTTGCAGAGCCATGAACCAACTTTCAAACTACTCCTAATCATGTGGGAAGTTAACCTAAGGTGTTTCCATTAGGTTTGCAGTATGTACTTTGGAGTAAAATTGAAATGTATACTATTTGTATTATCTAAGCATTGTATGCACTGAGATAACAACATTTTTGTGTGCATGTGTGGAGCCATGAAACAACTTACAAACTGCTGATAATCATGTGGGAAGTTAACTTAAAATGTTTCCCAATGGTTTGCACTCTGCACTTTGGTGGAAATTTCAGATGTATACTACCTTAATGTCAGAACATAGTATGCACTGTGAAAGTAACTTTTTTGTCTTGATGAACAGAGGCATGAAACAACTTTCAACCTACTCATACTCATGTGGGAAGTTAACCAAAGGTGTTTCCATTAGGTTTGCAGTAAGTGCTTTGGAGTTAAATTGAAATGTATACTATTTGTATTGTCTTTTTATTGTATGCACTGAGATAACAACTTTTTTGTTTTCATGTGTAGAGCCATGAACCAACTTTCAAACTACTCCTAATCATGTGGGAAGTTAACCTAAGGTGTTTCCATTAGGTTTGCAGTATGTACTTTGGTGTAAAATTGAAATGTATACTATTGGTATTATCTAAGCATTGTATGCACTGAGATAACAACTGTTTTGTGTTGATGTGTGGAGCCATGAAAAAACTTTCAAACTACTCATAATCATTTGGGAAGTTAACATCAGGTGTTTCCATTAGGTTTGCAGTATGTACTTTGGAGTAAAATTGAAATGTATACTATTTGTATTATCTAAGCATTGTATGCACTGAGATAACAACATTTTTGTGTGCATGTGTGGAGCCATGAAACAACTTACAAACTACTGATAATCATGTGGGAAGTTAACTTAAACTGTTTCCCAATGGTTTGCACTCTGCACTTTGGTGGAAATTTCAGATGTATACTACCTTAATGTCAGAACATAGTATGCACTGTGAAAGTAACTTTTTTGTCTTGATGAACAGAGGCATGAAACAACTTTCAACCTACTCATACTCATGTGGGAAGTTAACCAAAGGTGTTTCCATTAGGTTTGCAGTAAGTGCTTTGGAGTTAAATTGAAATGTATACTATTTGTATTGTCTTTGTATTGTATGCACTGAGATAACAACTTTTTTGTTTTCATGTGTAGAGCCATGAACCAACTTTCAAACTACTCATAATCATGTGGGAAGTTAACCTAAGGGGTTTCCATTAGGTTTGCAGTAAGTACTTTGGTGTAAAATTGAAATGTATACTATTTGTATTGTAAAAGCATTGCATGCACTGAGAAAACAACTTTTTTGTCTTGATGTGCAGAGCCATAATACAACTTTCAAACAACTCAGAAACATGTGGGAAGTTAACCTAAGGTGTTTCCATTCGGTTTGCAGTATGTACTTTGGAGAAAAATTGAAATGTATACTATTTGTATTATCTAAGCATTGTATGCACTGAGATAACAACATTTTTGTGTGCATGTGTGGAGCCATGAAACAACTTACAAACTACTGATAATCATGTGGGAAGTTAACTTAAAATGTTTCCCAATGGTTTGCACTCTGCACTTTGGTGGAAATTTCAGATGTATACTACCTTAATGTCAGAACATATTATGCACTGTGAAAGTAACTTTTTTGTCTTGATGAACAGAGGCATGAAACAACTTTCAACCTACTCATACTCATGTGGGAAGTTAACCAAAGGTGTTTCCATTAGGTTTGCAGTAAGTGCTTTGGAGTTAAATTGAAATGTACACTATTTGTATTGTCTTTGTATTGTATGCACTGAGATAACAACTTTTTTGTTTTCATGTGTGGAGCCATGAACCAACTTTCAAACTACTCATAATCATGTGGGAAGTTAACCTAAGGGGTTTCCATTACGTTTGCAGTAAGTACTTTGGTGTAAAATTGAAATGTATACTATTTGTATTATCTAAGCATTGTATGCACTGAGATAACAACATTTTTGTGTGCCTCTGTAGAGCCATGAAACAACTTGCAAACTACTCATAATCATGTGAGAAGTTCACAAAAATGTTTCCCAATGGTTTGCACTCTGCACTTTGGTGGAAAATTGAGATGTATACTACCGTAGTGTCAGAACATAGTATGCACTGAGAAAGTAACTTTTTTGTCTTGATGAACAGAGGCATGAAACAACTTTAACCTACTCATACTGATGTGGGAACCAAAGGTGTTTCCATAAGGTTTGCAGTAAATGCTTTGGAGTAAAATTGAAATGTATACTTTTTGTATAGTCTTAGTACTGTATGCACTGAGATAATAACTTTTTTGTTTTCATGTGTAGAGCCATGAACCAACGTTCAAACTACTCCTAATCATGTGGGAAGTTAACCTAAGCTGTTTCCATTAGGATTGCAGTAAGTACTTTGATGTAAACTTGAACTGTATATTATTTGTATTATCTAACCATTCTATGCCCTGAGTTTACAAAATTTTTTTGTTGATGTGTAGAGCCATGAGACAACTTTCAAACAACTCAGAAACATGTGGGAAGTTAGCTTAAAATGTATCCCAATGGTTTGCACTCTGTACCTTGATGGAAAAATTGAGATGTACACTATATTAATGTCAGAACATAGTATGCACTGAGAAAGTAACTTTTTTGTCTTGATCAACAGAGGCATGAAACAACTTTCAAACTACTCATAATCATGTGGGAAGTTAACTTAAAATGTTTCCCAATGTTTTGCACTCTGCACTTTTGTGGAAATTTGAGATGTATACTACCTTAATGTCAGAACTTAGTATGCACTGAGAAAGTTACTTTTATGTCTTGATGAACAGAGGCATGAAGCAACTTTCAACCTACTCATACACATGTGGGAAGTTAACCAAAGGCGTTTCCATTAGGTTTGCAGTAAGTGCTTTGGAGTAAAATTGAAATGTATACTTTTTGTATTGTCTTAGTATTGTATGCACTGAGATAACTTTTTTGTTTTCATGTGCAGAGCCATGAACCAACTTTCAAACTACTCCTAATCATGTGGGAAGTTAACCTAAGGTGTTTCCATTAGGTTTGCAGTATGTACTTTGGTGTAAAATTAAAATGTATACTATTGGTGTTATCTAAGCATTGTATGCACTGAGATAACAACTTTTTTGTGTTGATGTGTGGAGCCATGAAAAAACTTTCAAACTACTCATAATCATTTGGGAAGTTAACATAAGGTGTATCCATTAGGTTTGCAGTATGTACTTTGGAGTAAAATTGAAATGTATACTATTTGTATTATCTAAGCATTGTATGCACTGAGATAACAACATTTTTGTGTGCATGTGTGGAGCCATGAAACAACTTACAAACTACTGATAATCATGTGGGAAGTTAACTTAAAATGTTTCCCAATGGTTTGCACTCTGCACTTTGGTGGAAATTTCAGATGTATACTACTTTAATGTCAGAACATAGTATGCACTGTGAAAGTAACTTTTTTGTCTTGATGAACAGAGGCATGAAACAACTTTCAACCTACTCATACTCATGTGGGAAGTTAACCAAAGGTGTTTCCATTAGGTTTGCAGTAAGTGCTTTGGAGTTAAATTGAAATGTATACTATTTGTATTGTCTTTGTATTGTATGCACTGAGATAACAACTTTTTTGTTTTCATGTGTAGAGCCATGAACCAACTTTCAAACTACTCATAATCATGTGGGAAGTTAACCTAAGGGGTTTCCATTAGGTTTGCAGTAAGTACTTTGGTTAAAAATTGAAATGTATACTATTTGTATTGTAAAAGCATTGTATGCACTGAGAAAACAACTTTTTTGTCTTGATGTGCAGAGCCATAATACAACTTTCAAACAACTCAGAAACATGTGGGAAGTTAACCTAAGGTGTTTCCATTCGGTTTGCAGTATGTACTTTGGAGAAAAATTGAAATGTATACTATTTGTATTATCTAAGCATTGTATGCACTGAGATAACAACATTTTTGTGTGCATGTGTGGAGCCATGAAACAACTTACAAACTATTGATAATCATGTGGGAAGTTAACTTAAAATGTTTCCCAATGGTTTGCACTCTGCACTTTGGTGGAAATTTCAGATGTATACTACCTTAATGTCAGAACATATTATGCACTGTGAAAGTAACTTTTTTGTCTTGATGAACAGAGGCATGAAACAACTTTCAACCTACTCATACTCATGTGGGAAGTTAACCAAAGGTGTTTCCATTAGGTTTGCAGTAAGTGCTTTGGAGTTAAATTGAAATGTACACTATTTGTATTGTCTTTGTATTGTATGCACTGAGATAACTTTTTTGTTTTCATGTGCAGAGCCATGAACCAACTTTCAAACTACTCCTAATCATGTGGGAAGTTAACCTAAGGTGTTTCCATTAGGTTTGCAGTATGTACTTTGGTGTAAAATTAAAATGTATACTATTGGTGTTATCTAAGCATTGTATACACTGAGATAACAACTTTTTTGTGTTGATGTGTGGAGCCATGAAAAAACTTTCAAACTACTCATAATCATGTGGGAAGTTAACCAAAGGCGTTTCCATTAGGTTTGCAGTAAGTACTTTAGATTAAAATTGAAATGTATACTATTTGTATTATCTAAGCATTGTATGCACTGAGATAACAACATTTTTGTGTGCATGTGTAGAGCCATGAAACAACTTGCAAACTGCTCATAATCATGTGAGAAGTTAACATAAAATGTTTCCCAATGGTTTGCACTCTGCACTTTGGTGGAAAATTGAGATGTATACTACCGTAATGTCAGAACATAGTATGCACTGAGAAAGTAACTTTTTTGTCTTGATGAACAGAGGCATGAAACAACTTTAACCTACTCATACTGATGTGGGAAGTTAACCAAAGGTGTTTCCATTAGGTTTGCAGTAAGTGCTTTGAGTAAAATTGAAATGTATACTTTTTGTATTGTCTTAGTATTGTATGCACTGAGATAACTTTTTTGTTTTCATTTGCAGAGCCATGAACCAACTTTCAAACTACTCCTCATCATGTGGGAAGTTAACCTAAGGTGTTTCCATTAGGTTTGCAGTATGTACTTTGGAGTAAAATTGAAATGTATACTATTTGTATTATCTAAGCATTGTATGCACTGAGATAACAACATTTTTGTGTGCATGTGTGGAGCCATGAAACAACTTACAAACTGCTGATAATCATGTGGGAAGTTAACTTAAAATGTTTCCCAATGGTTTGCACTCTGCACTTTGGTGGAAATTTCAGATGTATACTACCTTAATGTCAGAACATAGTATGCACTGTGAAAGTAACTTTTTTGTCTTGATGAACAGAGGCATGAAACAACTTTCAACCTACTCATACTCATGTGGGAAGTTAACCAAAGGTGTTTCCATTAGGTTTGCAGTAAGTGCTTTGGAGTTAAATTGAAATGTATACTATTTGTATTGTCTTTGTACTGTATGCACTGAGATAACAACTTTTTTGTTTTCATGTGTAGAGCCATGAACCAACTTTCAAACTACTCCTAATCATGTGGGAAGTTAACCTAAGGTGTTTCCATTAGGTTTGCAGTAAGTACTTTGGTGTAAAATTGAAATGTATACTATTTGTATTGTAAAAGCATTGCATGCACTGAGAAAACAACTTTTTTGTCTTGATGTGCAGAGCCATAATACAACTTTCAAACAACTCAGAAACATGTGGGAAGTTAACCTAAGGTGTTTCCATTAGGTTTGCAGTATCTACTTTGGTGTAAAATTGAAATGTATACTATTGGTATTATCTAAGCATTGTATGCACTGAGATAACAACTTTTTTGTGTTGATGTGTACAGCCATGAAAAAACTTTCAAACTACTCATAATCATTTGGGAAGTTAACATAAGGTGTTTCCATTAGGTTTGCAGTATGTACTTTGGAGTAAAATTGAAATGTATACTATTTGTATTATCTAAGCATTGTATGCTCTGAGATAACAACATTTTTGTGTGCATGTGTGGAGCCATGAAACAACTTACAAACTACTGATAATCATGTGGGAAGTTAACTTAAACTGTTTCCCAATGGTTTGCACTCTGCACTTTGGTGGAAATTTCAGATGTATACTACCTTAATGTCAGAACATAGTATGCACTGTGAAAGTAACTTTTTTGTCTTGATGAACAGAGGCATGAAACAACTTTCAACCTACTCATACTCATGTGGGAAGTTAACCAAAGGTGTTTCCATTAGGTTTGCAGTAAGTGCTTTGGAGTTAAATTGAAATGTATACTATTTGTATTGTCTTTGTATTGTATGCACTGAGATAACAACTTTTTTGTTTTCATGTGTAGAGCCATGAACCAACTTTCAAACTACTCATAATCATGTGGGAAGTTAACCTAAGGGGTTTCCATTAGGTTTGCAGTAAGTACTTTGGTGTAAAATTGAAATGTATACTATTTGTATTGTAAAAGCATTGTATGCACTGAGAAAACAACTTTTTTGTCTTGATGTGCAGAGCCATAATACAACTTTCAAACAACTCAGAAACATGTGGGAAGTTAACCTAAGGTGTTTCCATTCGGTTTGCAGTATGTACTTTGGAGAAAAATTGAAATGTATACTATTTGTATTATCTAAGCATTGTATGCACTGAGATAACAACATTTTTGTGTGCATGTGTGGAGCCATGAAACAACTTACAAACTACTGATAATCATGTGGGAAGTTAACTTAAAATGTTTCCCAATGGTTTGCACTCTGCACTTTGGTGGAAAATTGAGATGTATACTACCGTAGTGTCAGAACATAGTATGCACTGAGAAAGTAACTTTTTTGTCTTGATGAACAGAGGCATGAAACAACTTTAACCTACTCATACTGATGTGGGAACCAAAGGTGTTTCCATAAGGTTTGCAGTAAATGCTTTGGAGTAAAATTGAAATGTATACTTTTTGTATAGTCTTAGTACTGTATGCACTGAGATAATAACTTTTTTGTTTTCATGTGTAGAGCCATGAACCAACGTTCAAACTACTCCTAATCATGTGGGAAGTTAACCTAAGCTGTTTCCATTAGGATTGCAGTAAGTACTTTGATGTAAACTTGAACTGTATATTATTTGTATTATCTAACCATTCTATGCCCTGAGTTTACAAAATTTTTTTGTTGATGTGTAGAGCCATGAGACAACTTTCAAACAACTCAGAAACATGTGGGAAGTTAACTTAAAATGTATCCCAATGGTTTGCACTCTGTACCTTGATGGAAAAATTGAGATGTACACTATATTAATGTCAGAACATAGTATGCACTGAGAAAGTAACTTTTTTGTCTTGATCAACAGAGGCATGAAACAACTTTCAAACTACTCATAATCATGTGGGAAGTTAACTTAAAATGTTTCCCAATGTTTTGCACTCTGCACTTCTGTGGAAATTTGAGATGTATACTACCTTAATGTCAGAACTTAGTATGCACTGAGAAAGTTACTTTTATGTCTTGATGAACAGAGGCATGAAGCAACTTTCAACCTACTCATACACATGTGGGAAGTTAACCAAAGGCGTTTCCATTAGGTTTGCAGTAAGTGCTTTGGAGTAAAATTGAAATGTATACTTTTTGTATTGTCTTAGTATTGTATGCACTGAGATAACTTTTTTGTTTTCATGTGCAGAGCCATGAACCAACTTTCAAACTACTCCTAATCATGTGGGAAGTTAACCTAAGGTGTTTCCATTAGGTTTGCAGTATGTACTTTGGTGTAAAATTAAAATGTATACTATTGGTGTTATCTAAGCATTGTATGCACTGAGATAACAACTTTTTTGTGTTGATGTGTGGAGCCATGAAAAAACTTTCAAACTACTCATAATCATTTGGGAAGTTAACATAAGGTGTTTCCATTAGGTTTGCAGTATGTACTTTGGAGTAAAATTGAAATGTATACTATTTGTATTATCTAAGCATTGTATGCACTGAGATAACAACATTTTTGTGTGCATGTGTGGAGCCATGTAACAACTTACATACTACTGATAATCATGTGGGTAGTTAACTTAAACTGTTTCCCAATGGTTTGCACTCTGCACTTTGGTGGAAATTTCAGATGTATACTACCTTAATGTCAGAAAATAGTATGCACTGAGAAAGTAACTTTTTTGTCTTGATGAACGGAGGCATGAAACGACTTTCAACCTACTCATACTCATGTGGGAAGTTAACCAAAGGCGTTTCCATTAGGTTTGCAGTATGTACTTTGGTGTAAAATTGAAATGTATACTATTTGTATTATCTAAGCATTGTATGCACTGAGATAACAACATTTTTGTGTGCATGTGTAGAGCCATGAAACAACTTGCAAACTGCTCATAATCATGTGAGAAGTTAACATAAAATGTTTCCCAATGGTTTGCACTCTGCACTTTGGTGGAAAATTGAGATGTATACTACTGTAATGTCAGAACATAGTATGCACTGAGAAAGTAACTTTTTTGTCTTGATGAACAGAGGCATGAAACAACTTTATCCTACTCATACTGATGTGGGAAGTTAACCAAAGGTGTTTCCATTAGGTTTGCAGTAAGTGCTTTGAGTAAAATTGAAATGTATACTTTTTGTATTGTCTTAGTATTGTATGCACTGAGATAACTTTTTTGTTTTCATTTGCAGAGCCATGAACCAACTTTCAAACTACTCCTAATCATGTGGGAAGTTAACCTAAGGTGTTTCCATTAGGTTTGCAGTATGTACTTTGGAGTAAAATTGAAACGTATACTATTTGTATTATCTAAGCATTGTATGCACTGAGATAACAACATTTTTGTGTGCATGTGTGGAGCCATGAAACAACTTACAAACTGCTGATAATCATGTGGGAAGTTAACTTAAAATGTTTCCCAATGGTTTGCACTCTGCACTTTGGTGGAAATTTCAGATGTATACTACCTTAATGTCAGAACATAGTATGCACTGTGAAAGTAACTTTTTTGTCTTGATGAACAGAGGCATGAAACAACTTTCAACCTACTCATACTCATGTGGGAAGTTAACCAAAGGTGTTTCCATTAGGTTTGCAGTAAGTGCTTTGGAGTTAAATTGAAATGTATACTATTTGTATTGTCTTTGTACTGTATGCACTGAGATAACAACTTTTTTGTTTTCATGTGTAGAGCCATGAACCAACTTTCAAACTACTCCGAATCATGTGGGAAGTTAACCTAAGGTGTTTCCATTAGGTTTGCAGTAAGTACTTTGGTGTAAAATTGAAATGTATACTATTTGTATTGTAAAAGCATTGCATGCACTGAGAAAACAACTTTTTTGTCTTGATGTGCAGAGCCATAATACAACTTTCAAACAACTCAGAAACATGTGGGAAGTTAACCTAAGGTGTTTCCATTAGGTTTGCAGTATCTACTTTGGTGTAAAATTGAAATGTATACTATTGGTATTATCTAAGCATTGTATGCACTGAGATAACAACTTTTTTGTGTTGATGTGTACAGCCATGAAAAAACTTTCAAACTACTCATAATCATTTGGGAAGTTAACATAAGGTGTTTCCATTAGGTTTGCAGTATGTACTTTGGAGTAAAATTGAAATGTATACTATTTGTATTATCTAAGCATTGTATGCACTGAGATAACAACATTTTTGTGTGCATGTGTGGAGCCATGAAACAACTTACAAACTACTGATAATCATGTGGGAAGTTAACTTAAAATGTTTCCCAATGGTTTGCACTCTGCACTTTGGTGGAAATTTCAGATGTATACTACCTTAATGTCAGAACATAGTATGCACTGTGAAAGTAACTTTTTTGTCTTGATGAACAGAGGCATGAAACAACTTTCAACCTACTCATACTCATGTGGGAAGTTAACCAAAGGTGTTTCCATTAGGTTTGCAGTAAGTGCTTTGGAGTTAAATTGAAATGTATACTATTTGTATTGTCTTTGTATTGTATGCACTGAGATAACAACTTTTTTGTTTTCATGTGTAGAGCCATGAACCAACTTTCAAACTACTCATAATCATGTGGGAAGTTAACCTAAGGGGTTTCCATTAGGTTTGCAGTAAGTACTTTGGTGTAAAATTGAAATGTATACTATTTGTATTGTAAAAGCATTGCATGCACTGAGAAAACAACTTTTTTGTCTTGATGTGCAGAGCCATAATACAACTTTCAAACAACTCAGAAACATGTGGGAAGTTAACCTAAGGTGTTTCCATTCGGTTTGCAGTATGTACTTTGGAGAAAAATTGAAATGTATACTATTTGTATTATCTAAGCATTGTATGCACTGAGATAACAACATTTTTGTGTGCATGTGTGGAGCCATGAAACAACTTACAAACTACTGATAATCATGTGGGAAGTTAACTTAAAATGTTTCCCAATGGTTTGCACTCTGCACTTTGGTGGAAATTTCAGATGTATACTACCTTAATGTCAGAACATATTATGCACTGTGAAAGTAACTTTTTTGTCTTGATGAACAGAGGCATGAAACAACTTTCAACCTATTCATACTCATGTGGGAAGTTAACCAAAGGTGTTTCCATTAGGTTTGCAGTTAGTGCTTTGGAGTTAAATTGAAATGTATACTATTTGTATTGTCTTTGTATTGTATGCACTGAGATAACAACTTTTTTGTTTTCATGTGTAGAGCCATGAACCAACTTTCAAACTACTCATAATCATGTGGGAAGTTAACCAAAGGCGTTTCCATTAGGTTTGCAGTAAGTACTTTAGATTAAAATTGAAATGTATACTATTTGTATTATCTAAGCATTGTATGCACTGAGATAACAACATTTTTGTGTGCATGTGTAGAGCCATGAAACAACTTGCAAACTGCTCATAATCATGTGAGAAGTTAACATAAAATGTTTCCCAATGGTTTGCACTCTGCACTTTGGTGGAAAATTGAGATGTATACTACCGTAATGTCAGAACATAGTATGCACTGAGAAAGTAACTTTTTTGTCTTGATGAACAGAGGCATGAAACAACTTTAACCTACTCATACTGATGTGGGAAGTTAACCAAAGGTGTTTCCATTAGGTTTGCAGTAAGTGCTTTGAGTAAAATTGAAATGTATACTTTTTGTATTGTCTTAGTATTGTATGCACTGAGATAACTTTTTTGTTTTCATTTGCAGAGCCATGAACCAACTTTCAACCTACTCATACTCATGTGGGAAGTTAACCAAAGGTGTTTCCATTAGGTTTGCAGTAAGTGCTTTGGAGTTAAATTGAAATGTATACTATTTGTATTGTCTTTGTATTGTATGCACTGAGATAACAACTTTTTTGTTTTCATGTGTAGAGCCATGAACCAACTTTCAAACTACTCCTAATCATGTGGGAAGTTAACCTAAGGTGTTTCCATTAGGTTTGCAGTATGTACTTTGGTGTAAAATTGAAATGTATACTATTGGTATTATCTAAGCATTGTATGCACTGAGATAACAACTTTTTTGTGTTGATGTGTGGAACCATGAAAAAACTTTCAAACTACTCATAATCATTTGGGAAGTTAACATAAGGTGTTTCCATTAGGTTTGCAGTATGTACTTTGGAGTAAAATTGAAATGTATACTATTTGTATTATCTAAGCATTGTATGCTCTGAGATAACAACATTTTTGTGTGCATGTGTGGAGCCATGAAACAACTTACAAACTACTGATAATCATGTGGGAAGTTAACTTAAACTGTTTCCCAATGGTTTGCACTCTGCACTTTGGTGGAAATTTCAGATGTATACTACCTTAATGTCAGAACATAGTATGCACTGTGAAAGTAACTTTTTTGTCTTGATGAACAGAGGCATGAAACAACTTTCAACCTACTCATACTCATGTGGGAAGTTAACCAAAGGTGTTTCCATTAGGTTTGCAGTAAGTGCTTTGGAGTTAAATTGAAATGTATACTATTTGTATTGTCTTTGTATTGTATGCACTGAGATAACAACTTTTTTGTTTTCATGTGTAGAGCCATGAACCAACTTTCAAACTACTCATAATCATGTGGGAAGTTAACCTAAGGGGTTTCCATTAGGTTTGCAGTAAGTACTTTGGTGTAAAATTGAAATGTATACTATTTGTATTGTAAAAGCATTGCATGCACTGAGAAAACAACTTTTTTGTCTTGATGTGCAGAGCCATAATACAACTTTCAAACAACTCAGAAACATGTGGGAAGTTAACCTAAGGTGTTTCCATTCGGTTTGCAGTATGTACTTTGGAGAAAAATTGAAATGTATACTATTTGTATTATCTAAGCATTGTATGCACTGAGATAACAACATTTTTGTGTGCATGTGTGGAGCCATGAAACAACTTACAAACTACTGATAATCATGTGGGAAGTTAACTTAAAATGTTTCCCAATGGTTTGCACTCTGCACTTTGGTGGAAATTTCAGATGTATACTACCTTAATGTCAGAACATATTATGCACTGTGAAAGTAACTTTTTTGTCTTGATGAACAGAGGCATGAAACAACTTTCAACCTACTCATACTCATGTGGGAAGTTAACCAAAGGTGTTTCCATTAGGTTTGCAGTAAGTGCTTTGGAGTTAAATTGAAATGTACACTATTTGTATTGTCTTTGTATTGTATGCACTGAGATAACAACTTTTTTGTTTTCATGTGTGGAGCCATGAACCAACTTTCAAACTACTCATAATCATGTGGGAAGTTAACCTAAGGGGTTTCCATTACGTTTGCAGTAAGTACTTTGGTGTAAAATTGAAATGTATACTATTTGTATTATCTAAGCATTGTATGCACTGAGATAACAACATTTTTGTGTGCCTCTGTAGAGCCATGAAACAACTTGCAAACTACTCATAATCATGTGAGAAGTTCACAAAAATGTTTCCCAATGGTTTGCACTCTGCACTTTGGTGGAAAATTGAGATGTATACTACCGTAGTGTCAGAACATAGTATGCACTGAGAAAGTAACTTTTTTGTCTTGATGAACAGAGGCATGAAACAACTTTAACCTACTCATACTGATGTGGGAACCAAAGGTGTTTCCATAAGGTTTGCAGTAAATGCTTTGGAGTAAAATTGAAATGTATACTTTTTGTATAGTCTTGGTACTGTATGCACTGAGATAATAACTTTTTTGTTTTCATGTGTAGAGCCATGAACCAACGTTCAAACTACTCCTAATCATGTGGGAAGTTAACCTAAGCTGTTTCCATTAGGATTGCAGTAAGTACTTTGATGTAAACTTGAACTGTATATTATTTGTATTATCTAACCATTCTATGCCCTGAGTTTACAAAATTTTTTTGTTGATGTGTAGAGCCATGAGACAACTTTCAAACAACTCAGAAACATGTGGGAAGTTAACTTAAAATGTATCCCAATGGTTTGCACTCTGTACCTTGATGGAAAAATTGAGATGTACACTATATTAATGTCAGAACATAGTATGCACTGAGAAAGTAACTTTTTTGTCTTGATCAACAGAGGCATGAAACAACTTTCAAACTACTCATAATCATGTGGGAAGTTAACTTAAAATGTTTCCCAATGTTTTGCACTCTGCACTTTTGTGGAAATTTGAGATGTATACTACCTTAATGTCAGAACTTAGTATGCACTGAGAAAGTTACTTTTATGTCTTGATGAACAGAGGCATGAAGCAACTTTCAACCTACTCATACACATGTGGGAAGTTAACCAAAGGCGTTTCCATTAGGTTTGCAGTAAGTGCTTTGGAGTAAAATTGAAATGTATACTTTTTGTATTGTCTTAGTATTGTATGCACTGAGATTACTTTTTTGTTTTCATGTGCAGAGCCATGAACCAACTTTCAAACTACTCCTAATCATGTGGGAAGTTAACCTAAGGTGTTTCCATTAGGTTTGCAGTATGTACTTTGGTGTAAAATTAAAATGTATACTATTGGTGTTATCTAAGCATTGTATGCACTGAGATAACAACTTTTTTGTGTTGATGTGTGGAGCCATGAAAAAACTTTCAAACTACTCATAATCATTTGGGAAGTTAACATAAGGTGTTTCCATTAGGTTTGCAGTATGTACTTTGGAGTAAAATTGAAATGTATACTATTTGTATTATCTAAGCATTGTATGCACTGAGATAACAACATTTTTGTGTGCATGTGTGGAGCCATGTAACAACTTACATACTACTGATAATCATGTGGGTAGTTAACTTAAACTGTTTCCCAATGGTTTGCACTCTGCACTTTGGTGGAAATTTCAGATGTATACTACCTTAATGTCAGAAAATAGTATGCACTGAGAAAGTAACTTTTTTGTCTTGATGAACGGAGGCATGAAACGACTTTCAACCTACTCATACTCATGTGGGAAGTTAACCAAAGGCGTTTCCATTAGGTTTGCAGTATGTACTTTGGTGTAAAATTGAAATGTATACTATTTGTATTATCTAAGCATTGTATGCACTGAGATAACAACATTTTTGTGTGCATGTGTAGAGCCATGAAACAACTTGCAAACTGCTCATAATCATGTGAGAAGTTAACATAAAATGTTTCCCAATGGTTTGCACTCTGCACTTTGGTGGAAAATTGAGATGTATACTACTGTAATGTCAGAACATAGTATGCACTGAGAAAGTAACTTTTTTGTCTTGATGAACAGAGGCATGAAACAACTTTATCCTACTCATACTGATGTGGGAAGTTAACCAAAGGTGTTTCCATTAGGTTTGCAGTAAGTGCTTTGAGTAAAATTGAAATGTATACTTTTTGTATTGTCTTAGTATTGTATGCACTGAGATAACTTTTTTGTTTTCATTTGCAGAGCCATGAACCAACTTTCAAACTACTCCTAATCATGTGGGAAGTTAACCTAAGGTGTTTCCATTAGGTTTGCAGTATGTACTTTGGAGTAAAATTGAAACGTATACTATTTGTATTATCTAAGCATTGTATGCACTGAGATAACAACATTTTTGTGTGCATGTGTGGAGCCATGAAACAACTTACAAACTGCTGATAATCATGTGGGAAGTTAACTTAAAATGTTTCCCAATGGTTTGCACTCTGCACTTTGGTGGAAATTTCAGATGTATACTACCTTAATGTCAGAACATAGTATGCACTGTGAAAGTAACTTTTTTGTCTTGATGAACAGAGGCATGAAACAACTTTCAACCTACTCATACTCATGTGGGAAGTTAACCAAAGGTGTTTCCATTAGGTTTGCAGTAAGTGCTTTGGAGTTAAATTGAAATGTATACTATTTGTATTGTCTTTGTACTGTATGCACTGAGATAACAACTTTTTTGTTTTCATGTGTAGAGCCATGAACCAACTTTCAAACTACTCCGAATCATGTGGGAAGTTAACCTAAGGTGTTTCCATTAGGTTTGCAGTAAGTACTTTGGTGTAAAATTGAAATGTATACTATTTGTATTGTAAAAGCATTGCATGCACTGAGAAAACAACTTTTTTGTCTTGATGTGCAGAGCCATAATACAACTTTCAAACAACTCAGAAACATGTGGGAAGTTAACCTAAGGTGTTTCCATTAGGTTTGCAGTATCTACTTTGGTGTAAAATTGAAATGTATACTATTGGTATTATCTAAGCATTGTATGCACTGAGATAACAACTTTTTTGTGTTGATGTGTACAGCCATGAAAAAACTTTCAAACTACTCATAATCATTTGGGAAGTTAACATAAGGTGTTTCCATTAGGTTTGCAGTATGTACTTTGGAGTAAAATTGAAATGTATACTATTTGTATTATCTAAGCATTGTATGCACTGAGATAACAACATTTTTGTGTGCATGTGTGGAGCCATGAAACAACTTACAAACTACTGATAATCATGTGGGAAGTTAACTTAAAATGTTTCCCAATGGTTTGCACTCTGCACTTTGGTGGAAATTTCAGATGTATACTACCTTAATGTCAGAACATAGTATGCACTGTGAAAGTAACTTTTTTGTCTTGATGAACAGAGGCATGAAACAACTTTCAACCTACTCATACTCATGTGGGAAGTTAACCAAAGGTGTTTCCATTAGGTTTGCAGTAAGTGCTTTGGAGTTAAATTGAAATGTATACTATTTGTATTGTCTTTGTATTGTATGCACTGAGATAACAACTTTTTTGTTTTCATGTGTAGAGCCATGAACCAACTTTCAAACTACTCATAATCATGTGGGAAGTTAACCTAAGGGGTTTCCATTAGGTTTGCAGTAAGTACTTTGGTGTAAAATTGAAATGTATACTATTTGTATTGTAAAAGCATTGCATGCACTGAGAAAACAACTTTTTTGTCTTGATGTGCAGAGCCATAATACAACTTTCAAACAACTCAGAAACATGTGGGAAGTTAACCTAAGGTGTTTCCATTCGGTTTGCAGTATGTACTTTGGAGAAAAATTGAAATGTATACTATTTGTATTATCTAAGCATTGTATGCACTGAGATAACAACATTTTTGTGTGCATGTGTGGAGCCATGAAACAACTTACAAACTACTGATAATCATGTGGGAAGTTAACTTAAAATGTTTCCCAATGGTTTGCACTCTGCACTTTGGTGGAAATTTCAGATGTATACTACCTTAATGTCAGAACATATTATGCACTGTGAAAGTAACTTTTTTGTCTTGATGAACAGAGGCATGAAACAACTTTCAACCTATTCATACTCATGTGGGAAGTTAACCAAAGGTGTTTCCATTAGGTTTGCAGTTAGTGCTTTGGAGTTAAATTGAAATGTATACTATTTGTATTGTCTTTGTATTGTATGCACTGAGATAACAACTTTTTTGTTTTCATGTGTAGAGCCATGAACCAACTTTCAAACTACTCATAATCATGTGGGAAGTTAACCAAAGGCGTTTCCATTAGGTTTGCAGTAAGTACTTTAGATTAAAATTGAAATGTATACTATTTGTATTATCTAAGCATTGTATGCACTGAGATAACAACATTTTTGTGTGCATGTGTAGAGCCATGAAACAACTTGCAAACTGCTCATAATCATGTGAGAAGTTAACATAAAATGTTTCCCAATGGTTTGCACTCTGCACTTTGGTGGAAAATTGAGATGTATACTACCGTAATGTCAGAACATAGTATGCACTGAGAAAGTAACTTTTTTGTCTTGATGAACAGAGGCATGAAACAACTTTAACCTACTCATACTGATGTGGGAAGTTAACCAAAGGTGTTTCCATTAGGTTTGCAGTAAGTGCTTTGAGTAAAATTGAAATGTATACTTTTTGTATTGTCTTAGTATTGTATGCACTGAGATAACTTTTTTGTTTTCATTTGCAGAGCCATGAACCAACTTTCAACCTACTCATACTCATGTGGGAAGTTAACCAAAGGTGTTTCCATTAGGTTTGCAGTAAGTGCTTTGGAGTTAAATTGAAATGTATACTATTTGTATTGTCTTTGTATTGTATGCACTGAGATAACAACTTTTTTGTTTTCATGTGTAGAGCCATGAACCAACTTTCAAACTACTCCTAATCATGTGGGAAGTTAACCTAAGGTGTTTCCATTAGGTTTGCAGTATGTACTTTGGTGTAAAATTGAAATGTATACTATTGGTATTATCTAAGCATTGTATGCACTGAGATAACAACTTTTTTGTGTTGATGTGTGGAACCATGAAAAAACTTTCAAACTACTCATAATCATTTGGGAAGTTAACATAAGGTGTTTCCATTAGGTTTGCAGTATGTACTTTGGAGTAAAATTGAAATGTATACTATTTGTATTATCTAAGCATTGTATGCTCTGAGATAACAACATTTTTGTGTGCATGTGTGGAGCCATGAAACAACTTACAAACTACTGATAATCATGTGGGAAGTTAACTTAAACTGTTTCCCAATGGTTTGCACTCTGCACTTTGGTGGAAATTTCAGATGTATACTACCTTAATGTCAGAACATAGTATGCACTGTGAAAGTAACTTTTTTGTCTTGATGAACAGAGGCATGAAACAACTTTCAACCTACTCATACTCATGTGGGAAGTTAACCAAAGGTGTTTCCATTAGGTTTGCAGTAAGTGCTTTGGAGTTAAATTGAAATGTATACTATTTGTATTGTCTTTGTATTGTATGCACTGAGATAACAACTTTTTTGTTTTCATGTGTAGAGCCATGAACCAACTTTCAAACTACTCATAATCATGTGGGAAGTTAACCTAAGGGGTTTCCATTAGGTTTGCAGTAAGTACTTTGGTGTAAAATTGAAATGTATACTATTTGTATTGTAAAAGCATTGCATGCACTGAGAAAACAACTTTTTTGTCTTGATGTGCAGAGCCATAATACAACTTTCAAACAACTCAGAAACATGTGGGAAGTTAACCTAAGGTGTTTCCATTCGGTTTGCAGTATGTACTTTGGAGAAAAATTGAAATGTATACTATTTGTATTATCTAAGCATTGTATGCACTGAGATAACAACATTTTTGTGTGCATGTGTGGAGCCATGAAACAACTTACAAACTACTGATAATCATGTGGGAAGTTAACTTAAAATGTTTCCCAATGGTTTGCACTCTGCACTTTGGTGGAAATTTCAGATGTATACTACCTTAATGTCAGAACATATTATGCACTGTGAAAGTAACTTTTTTGTCTTGATGAACAGAGGCATGAAACAACTTTCAACCTACTCATACTCATGTGGGAAGTTAACCAAAGGTGTTTCCATTAGGTTTGCAGTAAGTGCTTTGGAGTTAAATTGAAATGTACACTATTTGTATTGTCTTTGTATTGTATGCACTGAGATAACAACTTTTTTGTTTTCATGTGTGGAGCCATGAACCAACTTTCAAACTACTCATAATCATGTGGGAAGTTAACCTAAGGGGTTTCCATTACGTTTGCAGTAAGTACTTTGGTGTAAAATTGAAATGTATACTATTTGTATTATCTAAGCATTGTATGCACTGAGATAACAACATTTTTGTGTGCCTCTGTAGAGCCATGAAACAACTTGCAAACTACTCATAATCATGTGAGAAGTTCACAAAAATGTTTCCCAATGGTTTGCACTCTGCACTTTGGTGGAAAATTGAGATGTATACTACCGTAGTGTCAGAACATAGTATGCACTGAGAAAGTAACTTTTTTGTCTTGATGAACAGAGGCATGAAACAACTTTAACCTACTCATACTGATGTGGGAACCAAAGGTGTTTCCATAAGGTTTGCAGTAAATGCTTTGGAGTAAAATTGAAATGTATACTTTTTGTATAGTCTTGGTACTGTATGCACTGAGATAATAACTTTTTTGTTTTCATGTGTAGAGCCATGAACCAACGTTCAAACTACTCCTAATCATGTGGGAAGTTAACCTAAGCTGTTTCCATTAGGATTGCAGTAAGTACTTTGATGTAAACTTGAACTGTATATTATTTGTATTATCTAACCATTCTATGCCCTGAGTTTACAAAATTTTTTTGTTGATGTGTAGAGCCATGAGACAACTTTCAAACAACTCAGAAACATGTGGGAAGTTAACTTAAAATGTATCCCAATGGTTTGCACTCTGTACCTTGATGGAAAAATTGAGATGTACACTATATTAATGTCAGAACATAGTATGCACTGAGAAAGTAACTTTTTTGTCTTGATCAACAGAGGCATGAAACAACTTTCAAACTACTCATAATCATGTGGGAAGTTAACTTAAAATGTTTCCCAATGTTTTGCACTCTGCACTTTTGTGGAAATTTGAGATGTATACTACCTTAATGTCAGAACTTAGTATGCACTGAGAAAGTTACTTTTATGTCTTGATGAACAGAGGCATGAAGCAACTTTCAACCTACTCATACACATGTGGGAAGTTAACCAAAGGCGTTTCCATTAGGTTTGCAGTAAGTGCTTTGGAGTAAAATTGAAATGTATACTTTTTGTATTGTCTTAGTATTGTATGCACTGAGATTACTTTTTTGTTTTCATGTGCAGAGCCATGAACCAACTTTCAAACTACTCCTAATCATGTGGGAAGTTAACCTAAGGTGTTTCCATTAGGTTTGCAGTATGTACTTTGGTGTAAAATTAAAATGTATACTATTGGTGTTATCTAAGCATTGTATGCACTGAGATAACAACTTTTTTGTGTTGATGTGTGGAGCCATGAAAAAACTTTCAAACTACTCATAATCATTTGGGAAGTTAACATAAGGTGTTTCCATTAGGTTTGCAGTATGTACTTTGGAGTAAAATTGAAATGTATACTATTTGTATTATCTAAGCATTGTATGCACTGAGATAACAACATTTTTGTGTGCATGTGTGGAGCCATGTAACAACTTACATACTACTGATAATCATGTGGGAAGTTAACTTAAACTGTTTCCCAATGGTTTGCACTCTGCACTTTGGTGGAAATTTCAGATGTATACTACCTTAATGTCAGAAAATAGTATGCACTGAGAAAGTAACTTTTTTGTCTTGATGAACGGAGGCATGAAACGACTTTCAACCTACTCATACTCATGTGGAAAGTTAACCAAAGGCGTTTCCATTAGGTTTGCAGTATTTACTTTGGTGTAAAATTGAAATGTATACTATTTGTATTATCTAAGCATTGTATGCACTGAGATAACAACATTTTTGTGTGCATGTGTAGAGCCATGAAACAACTTGCAAACTGCTCATAATCATGTGAGAAGTTAACATAAAATGTTTCCCAATGGTTTGCACTCTGCACTTTGGTGGAAAATTGAGATGTATACTACCGTAATGTCAGAACATAGTATGCACTGAGAAAGTAACTTTTTTGTCTTGATGAACAGAGGCATGAAACAACTTTAACCTACTCATACTGATGTGGGAAGTTAACCAAAGGTGTTTCCATTAGGTTTGCAGTAAGTGCTTTGAGTAAAATTGAAATGTATACTTTTTGTATTGTCTTAGTATTGTATGCACTGAGATAACTTTTTTGTTTTCATTTGCAGAGCCATGAACCAACTTTCAAACTACTCCTAATCATGTGGGAAGTTAACCTAAGGTGTTTCCATTAGGTTTGCAGTATGTACTTTGGAGTAAAATTGAAATGTATACTATTTGTATTATCTAAGCATTGTATGCACTGAGATAACAACATTTTTGTGTGGATGTGTGGAGCCATGAAACAACTTACAAACTGCTGATAATCATGTGGGAAGTTAACTTAAAATGTTTCCCAATGGTTTGCACTCTGCACTTTGGTGGAAATTTCAGATGTATACTACCTTAATGTCAGAACATAGTATGCACTGTGAAAGTAACTTTTTTGTCTTGATGAACAGAGGCATGAAACAACTTTCAACCTACTCATACTCATGTGGGAAGTTAACCAAAGGTGTTTCCATTAGGTTTGCAGTAAGTGCTTTGGAGTTAAATTGAAATGTATACTATTTGTATTGTCTTTGTACTGTATGCACTGAGATAACAACTTTTTTGTTTTCATGTGTAGAGCCATGAACCAACTTTCAAACTACTCCTAATCATGTGGGAAGTTAACCTAAGGTGTTTCCATTAGGTTTGCAGTAAGTACTTTGGTGTAAAATTGAAATGTATACTATTTGTATTATCTAAGCATTGTATGCACTGAGATAACAACTTTTTTGTGTTGATGTGTACAGCCATGAAAAAACTTTCAAACTACTCATAATCATTTGGGAAGTTAACATAAGGTGTTTCCATTAGGTTTGCAGTATGTACTTTGGAGTAAAATTGAAATGTATACTATTTGTATTATCTAAGCATTGTATGCACTGAGATAACAACATTTTTGTGTGCATGTGTGGAGCCATGAAACAACTTACAAACTACTGATAATCATGTGGGAAGTTAACTTAAAATGTTTCCCAATGGTTTGCACTCTGCACTTTGGTGGAAATTTCAGATGTATACTACCTTAATGTCAGAACGTAGTATGCACTGTGAAAGTAACTTTTTTGTCTTGATGAACAGAGGCATGAAACAACTTTCAACCTACTCATACTCATGTGGGAAGTTAACCAAAGGTGTTTCCATTAGGTTTGCAGTAAGTGCTTTGGAGTTAAATTGAAATGTATACTATTTGTATTGTCTTTGTATTGTATGCACTGAGATAACAACTTTTTTGTTTTCATGTGTAGAGCCATGAACCAACTTTCAAACTACTCATAATCATGTGGGAAGTTAACCTAAGGGGTTTCCATTAGGTTTGCAGTAAGTACTTTGGTGTAAAATTGAAATGTATACTATTTGTATTGTAAAAGCATTGCATGCACTGAGAAAACAACTTTTTTGTCTTGATGTGCAGAGCCATAATACAACTTTCAAACAACTCAGAAACATGTGGGAAGTTAACCTAAGGTGTTTCCATTCGGTTTGCAGTATGTACTTTGGAGAAAAATTGAAATGTATACTATTTGTATTATCTAAGCATTGTATGCACTGAGATAACAACATTTTTGTGTGCATGTGTGGAGCCATGAAACAACTTACAAACTACTGATAATCATGTGGGAAGTTAACTTAAAATGTTTCCCAATGGTTTGCACTCTGCACTTTGGTGGAAATTTCAGATGTATACTACCGTAATGTCAGAACATAGTATGCACTGAGAAAGTAACTTTTTTGTCTTGATGAACAGAGGCATGAAACAACTTTAACCTACTCGTACTGATGTGGGAAGTTAACCAAAGGTGTTTCCATTAGGTTTGCAGTAAGTGCTTTGAGTAAAATTGAAATGTATACTTTTTGTATTGTCTTAGTATTGTATGCACTGAGATAACTTTTTTGTTTTCATTTGCAGAGCCATGAACCAACTTTCAAACTACTCCTAATCATGTGGGAAGTTAACCTAAGGTGTTTCCATTAGGTTTGCAGTATGTACTTTGGAGTAAAATTGAAATGTATACTATTTGTATTATCTAAGCATTGTATGCACTGAGATAACAACATTTTTGTGTGCATGTGTGGAGCCATGAAACAACTTACAAACTGCTGATAATCATGTGGGAAGTTAACTTAAAATGTTTCCCAATGGTTTGCACTCTGCACTTTGGTGGAAATTTCAGATGTATACTACCTTAATGTCAGAACATAGTATGCACTGTGAAAGTAACTTTTTTGTCTTGATGAACAGAGGCATGAAACAACTTTCAACCTACTCATACTCATGTGGGAAGTTAACCAAAGGTGTTTCCATTAGGTTTGCAGTAAGTGCTTTGGAGTTAAATTGAAATGTATACTATTTGTATTGTCTTTGTACTGTATGCACTGAGATAACAACTTTTTTGTTTTCATGTGTAGAGCCATGAACCAACTTTCAAACTACTCCTAATCATGTGGGAAGTTAACCTAAGGTGTTTCCATTAGGTTTGCAGTAAGTACTTTGGTGTAAAATTGAAATGTATACTATTTGTATTGTAAAAGCATTGCATGCACTGAGAAAACAACTTTTTTGTCTTGATGTGCAGAGCCATAATACAACTTTCAAACAACTCAGAAACATGTGGGAAGTTAACCTAAGGTGTTTCCATTAGGTTTGCAGTATCTACTTTGGTGTAAAATTGAAATGTATACTATTGGTATTATCTAAGCATTGTATGCACTGAGATAACAACTTTTTTGTGTTGATGTGTACAGCCATGAAAAAACTTTCAAACTACTCATAATCATTTGGGAAGTTAACATAAGGTGTTTCCATTAGGTTTGCAGTATGTACTTTGGAGTAAAATTGAAATGTATACTATTTGTATTATCTAAGCATTGTATGCTCTGAGATAACAACATTTTTGTGTGCATGTGTGGAGCCATGAAACAACTTACAAACTACTGATAATCATGTGGGAAGTTAACTTAAACTGTTTCCCAATGGTTTGCACTCTGCACTTTGGTGGAAATTTCAGATGTATACTACCTTAATGTCAGAACATAGTATGCACTGTGAAAGTAACTTTTTTGTCTTGATGAACAGAGGCATGAAACAACTTTCAACCTACTCATACTCATGTGGGAAGTTAACCAAAGGTGTTTCCATTAGGTTTGCAGTAAGTGCTTTGGAGTTAAATTGAAATGTATACTATTTGTATTGTCTTTGTATTGTATGCACTGAGATAACAACTTTTTTGTTTTCATGTGTAGAGCCATGAACCAACTTTCAAACTACTCATAATCATGTGGGAAGTTAACCTAAGGGGTTTCCATTAGGTTTGCAGTAAGTACTTTGGTGTAAAATTGAAATGTATACTATTTGTATTGTAAAAGCATTGTATGCACTGAGAAAACAACTTTTTTGTCTTGATGTGCAGAGCCATAATACAACTTTCAAACAACTCAGAAACATGTGGGAAGTTAACCTAAGGTGTTTCCATTCGGTTTGCAGTATGTACTTTGGAGAAAAATTGAAATGTATACTATTTGTATTATCTAAGCATTGTATGCACTGAGATAACAACATTTTTGTGTGCATGTGTGGAGCCATGAAACAACTTACAAACTACTGATAATCATGTGGGAAGTTAACTTAAAATGTTTCCCAATGGTTTGCACTCTGCACTTTGGTGGAAAATTGAGATGTATACTACCGTAGTGTCAGAACATAGTATGCACTGAGAAAGTAACTTTTTTGTCTTGATGAACAGAGGCATGAAACAACTTTAACCTACTCATACTGATGTGGGAACCAAAGGTGTTTCCATAAGGTTTGCAGTAAATGCTTTGGAGTAAAATTGAAATGTATACTTTTTGTATAGTCTTAGTACTGTATGCACTGAGATAATAACTTTTTTGTTTTCATGTGTAGAGCCATGAACCAACGTTCAAACTACTCCTAATCATGTGGGAAGTTAACCTAAGCTGTTTCCATTAGGATTGCAGTAAGTACTTTGATGTAAACTTGAACTGTATATTATTTGTATTATCTAACCATTCTATGCCCTGAGTTTACAAAATTTTTTTGTTGATGTGTAGAGCCATGAGACAACTTTCAAACAACTCAGAAACATGTGGGAAGTTAACTTAAAATGTATCCCAATGGTTTGCACTCTGTACCTTGATGGAAAAATTGAGATGTACACTATATTAATGTCAGAACATAGTATGCACTGAGAAAGTAACTTTTTTGTCTTGATCAACAGAGGCATGAAACAACTTTCAAACTACTCATAATCATGTGGGAAGTTAACTTAAAATGTTTCCCAATGTTTTGCACTCTGCACTTTTGTGGAAATTTGAGATGTATACTACCTTAATGTCAGAACTTAGTATGCACTGAGAAAGTTACTTTTATGTCTTGATGAACAGAGGCATGAAGCAACTTTCAACCTACTCATACACATGTGGGAAGTTAACCAAAGGCGTTTCCATTAGGTTTGCAGTAAGTGCTTTGGAGTAAAATTGAAATGTATACTTTTTGTATTGTCTTAGTATTGTATGCACTGAGATAACTTTTTTGTTTTCATGTGCAGAGCCATGAACCAACTTTCAAACTACTCCTAATCATGTGGGAAGTTAACCTAAGGTGTTTCCATTAGGTTTGCAGTATGTACTTTGGTGTAAAATTAAAATGTATACTATTGGTGTTATCTAAGCATTGTATGCACTGAGATAACAACTTTTTTGTGTTGATGTGTGGAGCCATGAAAAAACTTTCAAACTACTCATAATCATTTGGGAAGTTAACATAAGGTGTTTCCATTAGGTTTGCAGTATGTACTTTGGAGTAAAATTGAAATGTATACTATTTGTATTATCTAAGCATTGTATGCACTGAGATAACAACATTTTTGTGTGCATGTGTGGAGCCATGTAACAACTTACATACTACTGATAATCATGTGGGTAGTTAACTTAAACTGTTTCCCAATGGTTTGCACTCTGCACTTTGGTGGAAATTTCAGATGTATACTACCTTAATGTCAGAAAATAGTATGCACTGAGAAAGTAACTTTTTTGTCTTGATGAACGGAGGCATGAAACGACTTTCAACCTACTCATACTCATGTGGGAAGTTAACCAAAGGCGTTTCCATTAGGTTTGCAGTATGTACTTTGGTGTAAAATTGAAATGTATACTATTTGTATTATCTAAGCATTGTATGCACTGAGATAACAACATTTTTGTGTGCATGTGTAGAGCCATGAAACAACTTGCAAACTGCTCATAATCATGTGAGAAGTTAACATAAAATGTTTCCCAATGGTTTGCACTCTGCACTTTGGTGGAAAATTGAGATGTATACTACCGTAATGTCAGAACATAGTATGCACTGAGAAAGTAACTTTTTTGTCTTGATGAACAGAGGCATGAAACAACTTTAACCTACTCATACTGATGTGGGAAGTTAACCAAAGGTGTTTCCATTAGGTTTGCAGTAAGTGCTTTGAGTAAAATTGAAATGTATACTTTTTGTATTGTCTTAGTATTGTATGCACTGAGATAACTTTTTTGTTTTCATTTGCAGAGCCATGAACCAACTTTCAAACTACTCCTAATCATGTGGGAAGTTAACCTAAGGTGTTTCCATTAGGTTTGCAGTATGTACTTTGGAGTAAAATTGAAATGTATACTATTTGTATTATCTAAGCATTGTATGCACTGAGATAACAACATTTTTGTGTGCATGTGTGGAGCCATGAAACAACTTACAAACTGCTGATAATCATGTGGGAAGTTAACTTAAAATGTTTCCCAATGGTTTGCACTCTGCACTTTGGTGGAAATTTCAGATGTATACTACCTTAATGTCAGAACATAGTATGCACTGTGAAAGTAACTTTTTTGTCTTGATGAACAGAGGCATGAAACAACTTTCAACCTACTCATACTCATGTGGGAAGTTAACCAAAGGTGTTTCCATTAGGTTTGCAGTAAGTGCTTTGGAGTTAAATTGAAATGTATACTATTTGTATTGTCTTTGTACTGTATGCACTGAGATAACAACTTTTTTGTTTTCATGTGTAGAGCCATGAACCAACTTTCAAACTACTCCTAATCATGTGGGAAGTTAACCTAAGGTGTTTCCATTAGGTTTGCAGTAAGTACTTTGGTGTAAAATTGAAATGTATACTATTTGTATTGTAAAAGCATTGCATGCACTGAGAAAACAACTTTTTTGTCTTGATGTGCAGAGCCATAATACAACTTTCAAACAACTCAGAAACATGTGGGAAGTTAACCTAAGGTGTTTCCATTAGGTTTGCAGTATCTACTTTGGTGTAAAATTGAAATGTATACTATTGGTATTATCTAAGCATTGTATGCACTGAGATAACAACTTTTTTGTGTTGATGTGTACAGCCATGAAAAAACTTTCAAACTACTCATAATCATTTGGGAAGTTAACATAAGGTGTTTCCATTAGGTTTGCAGTATGTACTTTGGAGTAAAATTGAAATGTATACTATTTGTATTATCTAAGCATTGTATGCACTGAGATAACAACATTTTTGTGTGCATGTGTGGAGCCATGAAACAACTTACAAACTACTGATAATCATGTGGGAAGTTAACTTAAAATGTTTCCCAATGGTTTGCACTCTGCACTTTGGTGGAAATTTCAGATGTATACTACCTTAATGTCAGAACATAGTATGCACTGTGAAAGTAACTTTTTTGTCTTGATGAACAGAGGCATGAAACAACTTTCAACCTACTCATACTCATGTGGGAAGTTAACCAAAGGTGTTTCCATTAGGTTTGCAGTAAGTGCTTTGGAGTTAAATTGAAATGTATACTATTTGTATTGTCTTTGTATTGTATGCACTGAGATAACAACTTTTTTGTTTTCATGTGTAGAGCCATGAACCAACTTTCAAACTACTCATAATCATGTGGGAAGTTAACCTAAGGGGTTTCCATTAGGTTTGCAGTAAGTACTTTGGTGTAAAATTGAAATGTATACTATTTGTATTGTAAAAGCATTGCATGCACTGAGAAAACAACTTTTTTGTCTTGATGTGCAGAGCCATAATACAACTTTCAAACAACTCAGAAACATGTGGGAAGTTAACCTAAGGTGTTTCCATTCGGTTTGCAGTATGTACTTTGGAGAAAAATTGAAATGTATACTATTTGTATTATCTAAGCATTGTATGCACTGAGATAACAACATTTTTGTGTGCATGTGTGGAGCCATGAAACAACTTACAAACTACTGATAATCATGTGGGAAGTTAACTTAAAATGTTTCCCAATGGTTTGCACTCTGCACTTTGGTGGAAATTTCAGATGTATACTACCTTAATGTCAGAACATATTATGCACTGTGAAAGTAACTCTTTTGTCTTGATGAACAGAGGCATGAAACAACTTTCAACCTACTCATACTCATGTGGGAAGTTAACCAAAGGTGTTTCCATTAGGTTTGCAGTTAGTGCTTTGGAGTTAAATTGAAATGTATACTATTTGTATTGTCTTTGTATTGTATGCACTGAGATAACAACTTTTTTGTTTTCATGTGTAGAGCCATGAACCAACTTTCAAACTACTCATAATCATGTGGGAAGTTAACCAAAGGCGTTTCCATTAGGTTTGCAGTAAGTACTTTAGATTAAAATTGAAATGTATACTATTTGTATTATCTAAGCATTGTATGCACTGAGATAACAACATTTTTGTGTGCATGTGTAGAGCCATGAAACAACTTGCAAACTGCTCATAATCATGTGAGAAGTTAACATAAAATGTTTCCCAATGGTTTGCACTCTGCACTTTGGTGGAAAATTGAGATGTATACTACCGTAATGTCAGAACATAGTATGCACTGAGAAAGTAACTTTTTTGTCTTGATGAACAGAGGCATGAAACAACTTTAACCTACTCATACTGATGTGGGAAGTTAACCAAAGGTGTTTCCATTAGGTTTGCAGTAAGTGCTTTGAGTAAAATTGAAATGTATACTTTTTGTATTGTCTTAGTATTGTATGCACTGAGATAACTTTTTTGTTTTCATTTGCAGAGCCATGAACCAACTTTCAACCTACTCATACTCATGTGGGAAGTTAACCAAAGGTGTTTCCATTAGGTTTGCAGTAAGTGCTTTGGAGTTAAATTGAAATGTATACTATTTGTATTGTCTTTGTATTGTATGCACTGAGATAACAACTTTTTTGTTTTCATGTGTAGAGCCATGAACCAACTTTCAAACTACTCCTAATCATGTGGGAAGTTAACCTAAGGTGTTTCCATTAGGTTTGCAGTATGTACTTTGGTGTAAAATTGAAATGTATACTATTGGTATTATCTAAGCATTGTATGCACTGAGATAACAACTTTTTTGTGTTGATGTGTGGAGCCATGAAAAAACTTTCAAACTACTCATAATCATTTGGGAAGTTAACATAAGGTGTTTCCATTAGGTTTGCAGTATGTACTTTGGAGTAAAATTGAAATGTATACTATTTGTATTATCTAAGCATTGTATGCTCTGAGATAACAACATTTTTGTGTGCATGTGTGGAGCCATGAAACAACTTACAAACTACTGATAATCATGTGGGAAGTTAACTTAAACTGTTTCCCAATGGTTTGCACTCTGCACTTTGGTGGAAATTTCAGATGTATACTACCTTAATGTCAGAACATAGTATGCACTGTGAAAGTAACTTTTTTGTCTTGATGAACAGAGGCATGAAACAACTTTCAACCTACTCATACTCATGTGGGAAGTTAACCAAAGGTGTTTCCATTAGGTTTGCAGTAAGTGCTTTGGAGTTAAATTGAAATGTATACTATTTGTATTGTCTTTGTATTGTATGCACTGAGATAACAACTTTTTTGTTTTCATGTGTAGAGCCATGAACCAACTTTCAAACTACTCATAATCATGTGGGAAGTTAACCTAAGGGGTTTCCATTAGGTTTGCAGTAAGTACTTTGGTGTAAAATTGAAATGTATACTATTTGTATTGTAAAAGCATTGCATGCACTGAGAAAATAACTTTTTTGTCTTGATGTGCAGAGCCATAATACAACTTTCAAACAACTCAGAAACATGTGGGAAGTTAACCTAAGGTGTTTCCATTCGGTTTGCAGTATGTACTTTGGAGAAAAATTGAAATGTATACTATTTGTATTATCTAAGCATTGTATGCACTGAGATAACAACATTTTTGTGTGCATGTGTGGAGCCATGAAACAACTTACAAACTACTGATAATCATGTGGGAAGTTAACTTAAAATGTTTCCCAATGGTTTGCACTCTGCACTTTGGTGGAAATTTCAGATGTATACTACCTTAATGTCAGAACATATTATGCACTGTGAAAGTAACTTTTTTGTCTTGATGAACAGAGGCATGAAACAACTTTCAACCTACTCATACTCATGTGGGAAGTTAACCAAAGGTGTTTCCATTAGGTTTGCAGTAAGTGCTTTGGAGTTAAATTGAAATGTACACTATTTGTATTGTCTTTGTATTGTATGCACTGAGATAACAACTTTTTTGTTTTCATGTGTGGAGCCATGAACCAACTTTCAAACTACTCATAATCATGTGGGAAGTTAACCTAAGGGGTTTCCATTACGTTTGCAGTAAGTACTTTGGTGTAAAATTGAAATGTATACTATTTGTATTATCTAAGCATTGTATGCACTGAGATAACAACATTTTTGTGTGCCTCTGTAGAGCCATGAAACAACTTGCAAACTACTCATAATCATGTGAGAAGTTCACAAAAATGTTTCCCAATGGTTTGCACTCTGCACTTTGGTGGAAAATTGAGATGTATACTACCGTAGTGTCAGAACATAGTATGCACTGAGAAAGTAACTTTTTTGTCTTGATGAACAGAGGCATGAAACAACTTTAACCTACTCATACTGATGTGGGAACCAAAGGTGTTTCCATAAGGTTTGCAGTAAATGCTTTGGAGTAAAATTGAAATGTATACTTTTTGTATAGTCTTAGTACTGTATGCACTGAGATAATAACTTTTTTGTTTTCATGTGTAGAGCCATGAACCAACGTTCAAACTACTCCTAATCATGTGGGAAGTTAACCTAAGCTGTTTCCATTAGGATTGCAGTAAGTACTTTGATGTAAACTTGAACTGTATATTATTTGTATTATCTAACCATTCTATGCCCTGAGTTTACAAAATTTTTTTGTTGATGTGTAGAGCCATGAGACAACTTTCAAACAACTCAGAAACATGTGGGAAGTTAACTTAAAATGTATCCCAATGGTTTGCACTCTGTACCTTGATGGAAAAATTGAGATGTACACTATATTAATGTCAGAACATAGTATGCACTGAGAAAGTAACTTTTTTGTCTTGATCAACAGAGGCATGAAACAACTTTCAAACTACTCATAATCATGTGGGAAGTTAACTTAAAATGTTTCCCAATGTTTTGCACTCTGCACTTTTGTGGAAATTTGAGATGTATACTACCTTAATGTCAGAACTTAGTATGCACTGAGAAAGTTACTTTTATGTCTTGATGAACAGAGGCATGAAGCAACTTTCAACCTACTCATACACATGTGGGAAGTTAACCAAAGGCGTTTCCATTAGGTTTGCAGTAAGTGCTTTGGAGTAAAATTGAAATGTATACTTTTTGTATTGTCTTAGTATTGTATGCACTGAGATAACTTTTTTGTTTTCATGTGCAGAGCCATGAACCAACTTTCAAACTACTCCTAATCATGTGGGAAGTTAACCTAAGGTGTTTCCATTAGGTTTGCAGTATGTACTTTGGTGTAAAATTAAAATGTATACTATTGGTGTTATCTAAGCATTGTATGCACTGAGATAACAACTTTTTTGTGTTGATGTGTGGAGCCATGAAAAAACTTTCAAACTACTCATAATCATTTGGGAAGTTAACATAAGGTGTTTCCATTAGGTTTGCAGTATGTACTTTGGAGTAAAATTGAAATGTATACTATTTGTATTATCTAAGCATTGTATGCACTGAGATAACAACATTTTTGTGTGCATGTGTGGAGCCATGTAACAACTTACATACTACTGATAATCATGTGGGAAGTTAACTTAAACTGTTTCCCAATGGTTTGCACTCTGCACTTTGGTGGAAATTTCAGATGTATACTACCTTAATGTCAGAAAATAGTATGCACTGAGAAAGTAACTTTTTTGTCTTGATGAACGGAGGCATGAAACGACTTTCAACCTACTCATACTCATGTGGAAAGTTAACCAAAGGCGTTTCCATTAGGTTTGCAGTATGTACTTTGGTGTAAAATTGAAATGTATACTATTTGTATTATCTAAGCATTGTATGCACTGAGATAACAACATTTTTGTGTGCATGTGTAGAGCCATGAAACAACTTGCAAACTGCTCATAATCATGTGAGAAGTTAACATAAAATGTTTCCCAATGGTTTGCACTCTGCACTTTGGTGGAAAATTGAGATGTATACTACCGTAATGTCAGAACATAGTATGCACTGAGAAAGTAACTTTTTTGTCTTGATGAACAGAGGCATGAAACAACTTTAACCTACTCATACTGATGTGGGAAGTTAACCAAAGGTGTTTCCATTAGGTTTGCAGTAAGTGCTTTGAGTAAAATTGAAATGTATACTTTTTGTATTGTCTTAGTATTGTATGCACTGAGATAACTTTTTTGTTTTCATTTGCAGAGCCATGAACCAACTTTCAAACTACTCCTAATCATGTGGGAAGTTAACCTAAGGTGTTTCCATTAGGTTTGCAGTATGTACTTTGGAGTAAAATTGAAATGTATACTATTTGTATTATCTAAGCATTGTATGCACTGAGATAACAACATTTTTGTGTGCATGTGTGGAGCCATGAAACAACTTACAAACTGCTGATAATCATGTGGGAAGTTAACTTAAAATGTTTCCCAATGGTTTGCACTCTGCACTTTGGTGGAAATTTCAGATGTATACTACCTTAATGTCAGAACATAGTATGCACTGTGAAAGTAACTTTTTTGTCTTGATGAACAGAGGCATGAAACAACTTTCAACCTACTCATACTCATGTGGGAAGTTAACCAAAGGTGTTTCCATTAGGTTTGCAGTAAGTGCTTTGGAGTTAAATTGAAATGTATACTATTTGTATTGTCTTTGTACTGTATGCACTGAGATAACAACTTTTTTGTTTTCATGTGTAGAGCCATGAACCAACTTTCAAACTACTCCTAATCATGTGGGAAGTTAACCTAAGGTGTTTCCATTAGGTTTGCAGTAAGTACTTTGGTGTAAAATTGAAATGTATACTATTTGTATTGTAAAAGCATTGCATGCACTGAGAAAACAACTTTTTTGTCTTGATGTGCAGAGCCATAATACAACTTTCAAACAACTCAGAAACATGTGGGAAGTTAACCTAAGGTGTTTCCATTAGGTTTGCAGTATCTACTTTGGTGTAAAATTGAAATGTATACTATTGGTATTATCTAAGCATTGTATGCACTGAGATAACAACTTTTTTGTGTTGATGTGTACAGCCATGAAAAAACTTTCAAACTACTCATAATCATTTGGGAAGTTAACATAAGGTGTTTCCATTAGGTTTGCAGTATGTACTTTGGAGTAAAATTGAAATGTATACTATTTGTATTATCTAAGCATTGTATGCACTGAGATAACAACATTTTTGTGTGCATGTGTGGAGCCATGAAACAACTTACAAACTACTGATAATCATGTGGGAAGTTAACTTAAAATGTTTCCCAATGGTTTGCACTCTGCACTTTGGTGGAAATTTCAGATGTATACTACTTCAATGTCAGAACATAGAATGCACTGTGAAAGTAACTTTTTTGTCTTGATGAACAGAGGCATGAAACAACTTTCAACCTACTCATACTCATGTGGGAAGTTAACCAAAGGTGTTTCCATTAGGTTTGCAGTAAGTGCTTTGGAGTTAAATTGAAATGTATACTATTTGTATTGTCTTTGTATTGTATGCACTGAGATAACAACTTTTTTGTTTTCATGTGTAGAGCCATGAACCAACTTTCAAACTACTCCTAATCATGTGGGAAGTTAACCAAAGGTGTTTCCATTAGGTTTGCAGTATGTACTTTGGTGTAAAATTGAAATGTATACTATTGGTATTATCTAAGCATTGTATGCACTGAGATAACAACTTTTTTGTGTTGATGTGTGGAGCCATGAAAAAACTTTCAAACTACTCATAATCATTTGGGAAGATAACATAAGGTGTTTCCATTAGGTTTGCAGTATGTACTTTGGAGTAAAATTGAAATGTATACTATTTGTATTGTAAAAGCATTGCATGCACTGAGAAAACAACTTTTTTGTCTTGATGTGCAGAGCCATAATACAACTTTCAAACAACTCAGAAACATGTGGGAAGTTAACCTAAGGTGTTTCCATTCGGTTTGCAGTATGTACTTTGGAGAAAAATTGAAATGTATACTATTTGTATTATCTAAGCATTGTATGCACTGAGATAACAACATTTTTGTGTGCATGTGTGGAGCCATGAAACAACTTACAAACTACTGATAATCATGTGGGAAGTTAACTTAAAATGTTTCCCAATGGTTTGCACTCTGCACTTTGGTGGAAATTTCAGATGTATTCTACCTTAATGTCAGAACATATTATGCACTGTGAAAGTAACTTTTTTGTCTTGATGAACAGAGGCATGAAACAACTTTCAACCTACTCATACTCATGTGGGAAGTTAACCAAAGGTGTTTCCATTAGGTTTGCAGTTAGTGCTTTGGAGTTAAATTGAAATGTATACTATTTGTATTGTCTTTGTATTGTATGCACTGAGATAACAACTTTTTTGTTTTCATGTGTAGAGCCATGAACCAACTTTCAAACTACTCATAATCATGTGGGAAGTTAACCAAAGGCGTTTCCATTAGGTTTGCAGTAAGTACTTTAGATTAAAATTGAAATGTATACTATTTGTATTATCTAAGCATTGTATGCACTGAGATAACAACATTTTTGTGTGCATGTGTAGAGCCATGAAACAACTTGCAAACTGCTCATAATCATGTGAGAAGTTAACATAAAATGTTTCCCAATGGTTTGCACTCTGCACTTTGGTGGAAAATTGAGATGTATACTACCGTAATGTCAGAACATAGTATGCACTGAGAAAGTAACTTTTTTGTCTTGATGAACAGAGGCATGAAACAACTTTAACCTACTCATACTGATGTGGGAAGTTAACCAAAGGTGTTTCCATTAGGTTTGCAGTAAGTGCTTTGAGTAAAATTGAAATGTATACTTTTTGTATTGTCTTAGTATTGTATGCACTGAGATAACTTTTTTGTTTTCATTTGCAGAGCCATGAACCAACTTTCAACCTACTCATACTCATGTGGGAAGTTAACCAAAGGTGTTTCCATTAGGTTTGCAGTAAGTGCTTTGGAGTTAAATTGAAATGTATACTATTTGTATTGTCTTTGTATTGTATGCACTGAGATAACAACTTTTTTGTTTTCATGTGTAGAGCCATGAACCAACTTTCAAACTACTCCTAATCATGTGGGAAGTTAACCTAAGGTGTTTCCATTAGGTTTGCAGTATGTACTTTGGTGTAAAATTGAAATGTATACTATTGGTATTATCTAAGCATTGTATGCACTGAGATAACAACTTTTTTGTGTTGATGTGTGGAGCCATGAAAAAACTTTCAAACTACTCATAATCATTTGGGAAGTTAACATAAGGTGTTTCCATTAGGTTTGCAGTATGTACTTTGGAGTAAAATTGAAATGTATACTATTTGTATTATCTAAGCATTGTATGCTCTGAGATAACAACATTTTTGTGTGCATGTGTGGAGCCATGACATGAAACAACTTACAAACTACTGATAATCATGTGGGAAGTTAACTTAAACTGTTTCCCAATGGTTTGCACTCTGCACTTTGGTGGAAATTTCAGATGTATTACTACCTTAATGTCAGAACATAGTATGCACTGTGAAGAGTAACTTTTTTGTCTTGATGAACAGAGGCATGAAACAACTTTCAACCTACTCATACTCATGTGGGAAGTTAACCAAAGGTGTTTCCATTAGGTTTTGCAGTAAGTGCTTTGGAGTTAAATTGAAATGTATACTATTTGTATTGTCTTTGTACTGTATGCACTGAGATAACAACTTTTTTGTTTTCATGTGTAGAGCCATGAACCAACTTTCAAACTACTCCTAATCATGTGGGAAGTTAACCTAAGGTGTTTCCATTAGGTTTGCAGTAAGTACTTTGGTGTAAAATTGAAATGTATACTATTTGTATTGTAAAAGCATTGCATGCACTGAGAAAAACAACTTTTTTGTCTTGATGTGCAGAGCCATAATACAACTTTCAAACAACTCAGAAACATGTGGGAAGTTAACCTAAGGTGTTTCCATTAGGTTTGCAGTATCTACTTTGGTGTAAAATTGAAATGTATACTATTGGTATTATCTAAGCATTGTATGCACTGAGATAACAACTTTTTTGTGTTTGATGTGTACAGCCATGAAAAAACTTTTCAAACTACTCATAATCATTTGGGAAGTTAACATAAGGTGTTTCCATTAGGTTTGCAGTATGTACTTTGGAGTAAAATTGAAATGTATACTATTTGTATTATCTAAGCATTGTATGCACTGAGATAACAACATTTTTGTGTGCATGTGTGGAGCCATGAAACAACTTACAAACTACTGATAATCATGTGGGGAAGTTAACTTAAAATGTTTTCCAATGGTTTGCACTCTGCACTTTGGTGGAAATTTCAGATGTATACTACCTTAATGTCAGAACATAGTATGCACTGTGAAAGTAACTTTTTTGTCTTGATGAACAGAGGCATGAAACAACTTTCAACCTTACTCATACTCATGTGGGAAGTTAACCAAAGGTGTTTTCCATTAGGTTTGCAGTAAGTGCTTTGGAGTTAAATTGAAATGTATACTATTTGTATTGTCTTTGTATTGTATGCACTGAGATAACAACTTTTTTTGTTTTCATGTGTAGAGCCATGAACCAACTTTCAAACTACTCATAATCATGTGGGAAGTTAAACCTAAGGGGTTTCCATTAGGTTTTGCAGTAAGTACTTTGGTGTAAAATTGAAATGTATACTATTTGTATTGTAAAAGCATTGCATGCACTGAGAAAACAACTTTTTTGTCTTGATGTGGAGAGCCATAATACAACTTTCAAACAACTCAGAAACATGTGGGAAGTTAACCTAAGGTGTTTCCATTCGGTTTGCAGTATGTACTTTGGAGAAAAATTGAAATGTATACTATTTGTATTATCTAAGCATTGTATGCACTTGAGATAACAACATTTTTTGTGTGCATGTGTGGAGCCATGAAACAAACTTACAAACTACTGATAATCATGTGGGAAGTTAACTTAAAATGTTTCCCAATGGTTTTGCACTCTGCACTTTGGTGGAAATTTCAGATGTATACTACCTTAATGTCAGAACATATTATGCACTGTGAAAGTAACTTTTTTGTCTTGATGAACAGAGGCATGAAAACAACTTTCAACCTACTCATACTCATGTGGGAAGTTAACCAAAGGTGTTTCCATTAGGTTTGCAGTTAGTGCTTTGGAGTTAAATTGAAATGTATACTATTTGTTATTGTCTTTGTATTGTATGCACTGAGATAACAACTTTTTTGTTTTCATGTGTAGAGCCATGAACCAACTTTCAAACTACTCATAATCATGTGGGAAGTTAACCAAAGGCGTTTCCATTAGGTTTGCAGTAAGTACTTTAGATTAAAATTGAAATGTATACTATTTGTATTATCTAAGCATTGTATGCACTGAGGATAACAACATTTTTGTGTGCATGTGTAGAGCCATGAAACAACTTGCAAACTGCTCATAATCATGTGAGAAGTTAACATAAAATGTTTCCCAAATGGTTTGCACTCTGCACTTTGGTGGAAAATTGAGATGTATACTACCGTAATGTCAGAACATAGTATGCACTGAGAAAAGTAACTTTTTTGTCTTGATGAACAGAGGCATGAAACAACTTTATACCTACTCATACTGATGTGTGGGAAGTTAACCAAAGGTGTTTCCATTAGGTTTGCAGTAAGTGCTTTGAGTAAAAATTGAAATGTATACTTTTTGTATTGTCTTAGTATTGTATGCACTGAGATAACTTTTTTGTTTTCATTTGCAGAGCGAGCCATGAACCAACTTTCAACCTACTCATACTCATGTGGGAAGTTAACCAAAGGTGTTTCCATTAGGTTTGCAGTAAGTGCTTTGGAGTTAAATTGAAATGTATACTATTTGTATTGTCTTTGTATTGTATGCACTGAGATAACAACTTTTTTGTTTTCATGTGTAGAGCCATGAACCAACTTTCAAACTACTCCTAATGTGGGAAGTTAACCTAAGGTGTTTCCATTAGGTTTGCAGTATGTACTTTGGTGTAAAATTGAAATGTATACTATTGGTATTATCTAAGCATTGTATGCACTGAGATAACAACTTTTTTGTGTTGATGTGTGGAGCCATGAAAAAACTTTCAAACTACTCATAATCATTTGGGAAGTTAACATAAGGTGTTTCCATTAGGTTTTGCAGTATGTACTTTGGAGTAAAATTGAAATGTATACTATTTGTATTATCTAAGCATTGTATGCTCTGAGATAACAACATTTTTGTGTGCATGTGTGGAGCCATGAAACAACTTACAAACTACTGATAATCATGTGGGAAGTTAACTTAAACTGTTTCCCAATGGTTTGCACTCTGCACTTTGGTGGAAATTTCAGATGTATACTACCTTAATGTCAGAACATAGTATGCACTGTGAAAGTAACTTTTTTGTCTTGATGAACAGAGGCATGAAACAACTTTCAACCTACTCATACTCATGTGGGAAGTTAACCAAAGGTGTTTCCATTAGGTTTGCAGTAAGTGCTTTGGAGTTAAATTGAAATGTATACTATTTGTATTGTCTTTGTATTGTATGCACTGAGATAACAACTTTTTTGTTTTCATGTGTAGAGCCATGAACCAACTTTCAAACTACTCATAATCATGTGGGAAGTTAACCTAAGGGGTTTCCATTAGGTTTGCAGTAAGTACTTTGGTGTAAAATTGAAATGTATACTATTTGTATTGTAAAAGCATTGCATGCACTGAGAAAACAACTTTTTTGTCTTGATGTGCAGAGCCATAATACAACTTTCAAACAACTCAGAAACATGTGGGAAGTTAACCTAAGGTGTTTCCATTCGGTTTGCAGTATGTACTTTGGAGAAAAATTGAAATGTATACTATTTGTATTATCTAAGCATTGTATGCACTGAGATAACAACATTTTTGTGTGCATGTGTGGAGCCATGAAACAACTTACAAACTACTGATAATCATGTGGGAAGTTAACTTAAAATGTTTCCCAATGGTTTGCACTCTGCACTTTGGTGGAAATTTCAGATGTATACTACCTTAATGTCAGAACATATTATGCACTGTGAAAGTAACTTTTTTGTCTTGATGAACAGAGGCATGAAACAACTTTCAACCTACTCATACTCATGTGGGAAGTTAACCAAAGGTGTTTCCATTAGGTTTGCAGTAAGTGCTTTGGAGTTAAATTGAAATGTACACTATTTGTATTGTCTTTGTATTGTATGCACTGAGATAACAACTTTTTTGTTTTCATGTGTGGAGCCATGAACCAACTTTCAAACTACTCATAATCATGTGGGAAGTTAACCTAAGGGGTTTCCATTACGTTTGCAGTAAGTACTTTGGTGTAAAATTGAAATGTATACTATTTGTATTATCTAAGCATTGTATGCACTGAGATAACAACATTTTTGTGTGCCTCTGTAGAGCCATGAAACAACTTGCAAACTACTCATAATCATGTGAGAAGTTCACAAAAATGTTTCCCAATGGTTTGCACTCTGCACTTTGGTGGAAAATTGAGATGTATACTACCGTAGTGTCAGAACATAGTATGCACTGAGAAAGTAACTTTTTTGTCTTGATGAACAGAGGCATGAAACAACTTTAACCTACTCATACTGATGTGGGAACCAAAGGTGTTTCCATAAGGTTTGCAGTAAATGCTTTGGAGTAAAATTGAAATGTATACTTTTTGTATAGTCTTAGTACTGTATGCACTGAGATAATAACTTTTTTGTTTTCATGTGTAGAGCCATGAACCAACGTTCAAACTACTCCTAATCATGTGGGAAGTTAACCTAAGCTGTTTCCATTAGGATTGCAGTAAGTACTTTGATGTAAACTTGAACTGTATATTATTTGTATTATCTAACCATTCTATGCCCTGAGTTTACAAAATTTTTTTGTTGATGTGTAGAGCCATGAGACAACTTTCAAACAACTCAGAAACATGTGGGAAGTTAACTTAAAATGTATCCCAATGGTTTGCACTCTGTACCTTGATGGAAAAATTGAGATGTACACTATATTAATGTCAGAACATAGTATGCACTGAGAAAGTAACTTTTTTGTCTTGATCAACAGAGGCATGAAACAACTTTCAAACTACTCATAATCATGTGGGAAGTTAACTTAAAATGTTTCCCAATGTTTTGCACTCTGCACTTTTGTGGAAATTTGAGATGTATACTACCTTAATGTCAGAACTTAGTATGCACTGAGAAAGTTACTTTTATGTCTTGATGAACAGAGGCATGAAGCAACTTTCAACCTACTCATACACATGTGGGAAGTTAACCAAAGGCGTTTCCATTAGGTTTGCAGTAAGTGCTTTGGAGTAAAATTGAAATGTATACTTTTTGTATTGTCTTAGTATTGTATGCACTGAGATAACTTTTTTGTTTTCATGTGCAGAGCCATGAACCAACTTTCAAACTACTCCTAATCATGTGGGAAGTTAACCTAAGGTGTTTCCATTAGGTTTGCAGTATGTACTTTGGTGTAAAATTAAAATGTATACTATTGGTGTTATCTAAGCATTGTATGCACTGAGATAACAACTTTTTTGTGTTGATGTGTGGAGCCATGAAAAAACTTTCAAACTACTCATAATCATTTGGGAAGTTAACATAAGGTGTTTCCATTAGGTTTGCAGTATGTACTTTGGAGTAAAATTGAAATGTATACTATTTGTATTATCTAAGCATTGTATGCACTGAGATAACAACATTTTTGTGTGCATGTGTGGAGCCATGTAACAACTTACATACTACTGATAATCATGTGGGAAGTTAACTTAAACTGTTTCCCAATGGTTTGCACTCTGCACTTTGGTGGAAATTTCAGATGTATACTACCTTAATGTCAGAAAATAGTATGCACTGAGAAAGTAACTTTTTTGTCTTGATGAACGGAGGCATGAAACGACTTTCAACCTACTCATACTCATGTGGGAAGTTAACCAAAGGCGTTTCCATTAGGTTTGCAGTATGTACTTTGGTGTAAAATTGAAATGTATACTATTTGTATTATCTAAGCATTGTATGCACTGAGATAACAACATTTTTGTGTGCATGTGTAGAGCCATGAAACAACTTGCAAACTGCTCATAATCATGTGAGAAGTTAACATAAAATGTTTCCCAATGGTTTGCACTCTGCACTTTGGTGGAAAATTGAGATGTATACTACCGTAATGTCAGAACATAGTATGCACTGAGAAAGTAACTTTTTTGTCTTGATGAACAGAGGCATGAAACAACTTTAACCTACTCATACTGATGTGGGAAGTTAACCAAAGGTGTTTCCATTAGGTTTGCAGTAAGTGCTTTGAGTAAAATTGAAATGTATACTTTTTGTATTGTCTTAGTATTGTATGCACTGAGATAACTTTTTTGTTTTCATTTGCAGAGCCATGAACCAACTTTCAAACTACTCCTAATCATGTGGGAAGTTAACCTAAGGTGTTTCCATTAGGTTTGCAGTATGTACTTTGGAGTAAAATTGAAATGTATACTATTTGTATTATCTAAGCATTGTATGCACTGAGATAACAACATTTTTGTGTGGATGTGTGGAGCCATGAAACAACTTACAAACTGCTGATAATCATGTGGGAAGTTAACTTAAAATGTTTCCCAATGGTTTGCACTCTGCACTTTGGTGGAAATTTCAGATGTATACTACCTTAATGTCAGAACATAGTATGCACTGTGAAAGTAACTTTTTTGTCTTGATGAACAGAGGCATGAAACAACTTTCAACCTACTCATACTCATGTGGGAAGTTAACCAAAGGTGTTTCCATTAGGTTTGCAGTAAGTGCTTTGGAGTTAAATTGAAATGTATACTATTTGTATTGTCTTTGTACTGTATGCACTGAGATAACAACTTTTTTGTTTTCATGTGTAGAGCCATGAACCAACTTTCAAACTACTCCTAATCATGTGGGAAGTTAACCTAAGGTGTTTCCATTAGGTTTGCAGTAAGTACTTTGGTGTAAAATTGAAATGTATACTATTTGTATTATCTAAGCATTGTATGCACTGAGATAACAACTTTTTTGTGTTGATGTGTACAGCCATGAAAAAACTTTCAAACTACTCATAATCATTTGGGAAGTTAACATAAGGTGTTTCCATTAGGTTTGCAGTATGTACTTTGGAGTAAAATTGAAATGTATACTATTTGTATTATCTAAGCATTGTATGCACTGAGATAACAACATTTTTGTGTGCATGTGTGGAGCCATGAAACAACTTACAAACTACTGATAATCATGTGGGAAGTTAACTTAAAATGTTTCCCAATGGTTTGCACTCTGCACTTTGGTGGAAATTTCAGATGTATACTACCTTAATGTCAGAACGTAGTATGCACTGTGAAAGTAACTTTTTTGTCTTGATGAACAGAGGCATGAAACAACTTTCAACCTACTCATACTCATGTGGGAAGTTAACCAAAGGTGTTTCCATTAGGTTTGCAGTAAGTGCTTTGGAGTTAAATTGAAATGTATACTATTTGTATTGTCTTTGTATTGTATGCACTGAGATAACAACTTTTTTGTTTTCATGTGTAGAGCCATGAACCAACTTTCAAACTACTCATAATCATGTGGGAAGTTAACCTAAGGGGTTTCCATTAGGTTTGCAGTAAGTACTTTGGTGTAAAATTGAAATGTATACTATTTGTATTGTAAAAGCATTGCATGCACTGAGAAAACAACTTTTTTGTCTTGATGTGCAGAGCCATAATACAACTTTCAAACAACTCAGAAACATGTGGGAAGTTAACCTAAGGTGTTTCCATTCGGTTTGCAGTATGTACTTTGGAGAAAAATTGAAATGTATACTATTTGTATTATCTAAGCATTGTATGCACTGAGATAACAACATTTTTGTGTGCATGTGTGGAGCCATGAAACAACTTACAAACTACTGATAATCATGTGGGAAGTTAACTTAAAATGTTTCCCAATGGTTTGCACTCTGCACTTTGGTGGAAATTTCAGATGTATACTACCGTAATGTCAGAACATAGTATGCACTGAGAAAGTAACTTTTTTGTCTTGATGAACAGAGGCATGAAACAACTTTAACCTACTCGTACTGATGTGGGAAGTTAACCAAAGGTGTTTCCATTAGGTTTGCAGTAAGTGCTTTGAGTAAAATTGAAATGTATACTTTTTGTATTGTCTTAGTATTGTATGCACTGAGATAACTTTTTTGTTTTCATTTGCAGAGCCATGAACCAACTTTCAAACTACTCCTAATCATGTGGGAAGTTAACCTAAGGTGTTTCCATTAGGTTTGCAGTATGTACTTTGGAGTAAAATTGAAATGTATACTATTTGTATTATCTAAGCATTGTATGCACTGAGATAACAACATTTTTGTGTGCATGTGTGGAGCCATGAAACAACTTACAAACTGCTGATAATCATGTGGGAAGTTAACTTAAAATGTTTCCCAATGGTTTGCACTCTGCACTTTGGTGGAAATTTCAGATGTATACTACCTTAATGTCAGAACATAGTATGCACTGTGAAAGTAACTTTTTTGTCTTGATGAACAGAGGCATGAAACAACTTTCAACCTACTCATACTCATGTGGGAAGTTAACCAAAGGTGTTTCCATTAGGTTTGCAGTAAGTGCTTTGGAGTTAAATTGAAATGTATACTATTTGTATTGTCTTTGTACTGTATGCACTGAGATAACAACTTTTTTGTTTTCATGTGTAGAGCCATGAACCAACTTTCAAACTACTCCTAATCATGTGGGAAGTTAACCTAAGGTGTTTCCATTAGGTTTGCAGTAAGTACTTTGGTGTAAAATTGAAATGTATACTATTTGTATTGTAAAAGCATTGCATGCACTGAGAAAACAACTTTTTTGTCTTGATGTGCAGAGCCATAATACAACTTTCAAACAACTCAGAAACATGTGGGAAGTTAACCTAAGGTGTTTCCATTAGGTTTGCAGTATCTACTTTGGTGTAAAATTGAAATGTATACTATTGGTATTATCTAAGCATTGTATGCACTGAGATAACAACTTTTTTGTGTTGATGTGTACAGCCATGAAAAAACTTTCAAACTACTCATAATCATTTGGGAAGTTAACATAAGGTGTTTCCATTAGGTTTGCAGTATGTACTTTGGAGTAAAATTGAAATGTATACTATTTGTATTATCTAAGCATTGTATGCTCTGAGATAACAACATTTTTGTGTGCATGTGTGGAGCCATGAAACAACTTACAAACTACTGATAATCATGTGGGAAGTTAACTTAAACTGTTTCCCAATGGTTTGCACTCTGCACTTTGGTGGAAATTTCAGATGTATACTACCTTAATGTCAGAACATAGTATGCACTGTGAAAGTAACTTTTTTGTCTTGATGAACAGAGGCATGAAACAACTTTCAACCTACTCATACTCATGTGGGAAGTTAACCAAAGGTGTTTCCATTAGGTTTGCAGTAAGTGCTTTGGAGTTAAATTGAAATGTATACTATTTGTATTGTCTTTGTATTGTATGCACTGAGATAACAACTTTTTTGTTTTCATGTGTAGAGCCATGAACCAACTTTCAAACTACTCATAATCATGTGGGAAGTTAACCTAAGGGGTTTCCATTAGGTTTGCAGTAAGTACTTTGGTGTAAAATTGAAATGTATACTATTTGTATTGTAAAAGCATTGTATGCACTGAGAAAACAACTTTTTTGTCTTGATGTGCAGAGCCATAATACAACTTTCAAACAACTCAGAAACATGTGGGAAGTTAACCTAAGGTGTTTCCATTCGGTTTGCAGTATGTACTTTGGAGAAAAATTGAAATGTATACTATTTGTATTATCTAAGCATTGTATGCACTGAGATAACAACATTTTTGTGTGCATGTGTGGAGCCATGAAACAACTTACAAACTACTGATAATCATGTGGGAAGTTAACTTAAAATGTTTCCCAATGGTTTGCACTCTGCACTTTGGTGGAAAATTGAGATGTATACTACCGTAGTGTCAGAACATAGTATGCACTGAGAAAGTAACTTTTTTGTCTTGATGAACAGAGGCATGAAACAACTTTAACCTACTCATACTGATGTGGGAACCAAAGGTGTTTCCATAAGGTTTGCAGTAAATGCTTTGGAGTAAAATTGAAATGTATACTTTTTGTATAGTCTTAGTACTGTATGCACTGAGATAATAACTTTTTTGTTTTCATGTGTAGAGCCATGAACCAACGTTCAAACTACTCCTAATCATGTGGGAAGTTAACCTAAGCTGTTTCCATTAGGATTGCAGTAAGTACTTTGATGTAAACTTGAACTGTATATTATTTGTATTATCTAACCATTCTATGCCCTGAGTTTACAAAATTTTTTTGTTGATGTGTAGAGCCATGAGACAACTTTCAAACAACTCAGAAACATGTGGGAAGTTAACTTAAAATGTATCCCAATGGTTTGCACTCTGTACCTTGATGGAAAAATTGAGATGTACACTATATTAATGTCAGAACATAGTATGCACTGAGAAAGTAACTTTTTTGTCTTGATCAACAGAGGCATGAAACAACTTTCAAACTACTCATAATCATGTGGGAAGTTAACTTAAAATGTTTCCCAATGTTTTGCACTCTGCACTTTTGTGGAAATTTGAGATGTATACTACCTTAATGTCAGAACTTAGTATGCACTGAGAAAGTTACTTTTATGTCTTGATGAACAGAGGCATGAAGCAACTTTCAACCTACTCATACACATGTGGGAAGTTAACCAAAGGCGTTTCCATTAGGTTTGCAGTAAGTGCTTTGGAGTAAAATTGAAATGTATACTTTTTGTATTGTCTTAGTATTGTATGCACTGAGATAACTTTTTTGTTTTCATGTGCAGAGCCATGAACCAACTTTCAAACTACTCCTAATCATGTGGGAAGTTAACCTAAGGTGTTTCCATTAGGTTTGCAGTATGTACTTTGGTGTAAAATTAAAATGTATACTATTGGTGTTATCTAAGCATTGTATGCACTGAGATAACAACTTTTTTGTGTTGATGTGTGGAGCCATGAAAAAACTTTCAAACTACTCATAATCATTTGGGAAGTTAACATAAGGTGTTTCCATTAGGTTTGCAGTATGTACTTTGGAGTAAAATTGAAATGTATACTATTTGTATTATCTAAGCATTGTATGCACTGAGATAACAACATTTTTGTGTGCATGTGTGGAGCCATGTAACAACTTACATACTACTGATAATCATGTGGGTAGTTAACTTAAACTGTTTCCCAATGGTTTGCACTCTGCACTTTGGTGGAAATTTCAGATGTATACTACCTTAATGTCAGAAAATAGTATGCACTGAGAAAGTAACTTTTTTGTCTTGATGAACGGAGGCATGAAACGACTTTCAACCTACTCATACTCATGTGGGAAGTTAACCAAAGGCGTTTCCATTAGGTTTGCAGTATGTACTTTGGTGTAAAATTGAAATGTATACTATTTGTATTATCTAAGCATTGTATGCACTGAGATAACAACATTTTTGTGTGCATGTGTAGAGCCATGAAACAACTTGCAAACTGCTCATAATCATGTGAGAAGTTAACATAAAATGTTTCCCAATGGTTTGCACTCTGCACTTTGGTGGAAAATTGAGATGTATACTACCGTAATGTCAGAACATAGTATGCACTGAGAAAGTAACTTTTTTGTCTTGATGAACAGAGGCATGAAACAACTTTAACCTACTCATACTGATGTGGGAAGTTAACCAAAGGTGTTTCCATTAGGTTTGCAGTAAGTGCTTTGAGTAAAATTGAAATGTATACTTTTTGTATTGTCTTAGTATTGTATGCACTGAGATAACTTTTTTGTTTTCATTTGCAGAGCCATGAACCAACTTTCAAACTACTCCTAATCATGTGGGAAGTTAACCTAAGGTGTTTCCATTAGGTTTGCAGTATGTACTTTGGAGTAAAATTGAAATGTATACTATTTGTATTATCTAAGCATTGTATGCACTGAGATAACAACATTTTTGTGTGCATGTGTGGAGCCATGAAACAACTTACAAACTGCTGATAATCATGTGGGAAGTTAACTTAAAATGTTTCCCAATGGTTTGCACTCTGCACTTTGGTGGAAATTTCAGATGTATACTACCTTAATGTCAGAACATAGTATGCACTGTGAAAGTAACTTTTTTGTCTTGATGAACAGAGGCATGAAACAACTTTCAACCTACTCATACTCATGTGGGAAGTTAACCAAAGGTGTTTCCATTAGGTTTGCAGTAAGTGCTTTGGAGTTAAATTGAAATGTATACTATTTGTATTGTCTTTGTACTGTATGCACTGAGATAACAACTTTTTTGTTTTCATGTGTAGAGCCATGAACCAACTTTCAAACTACTCCTAATCATGTGGGAAGTTAACCTAAGGTGTTTCCATTAGGTTTGCAGTAAGTACTTTGGTGTAAAATTGAAATGTATACTATTTGTATTGTAAAAGCATTGCATGCACTGAGAAAACAACTTTTTTGTCTTGATGTGCAGAGCCATAATACAACTTTCAAACAACTCAGAAACATGTGGGAAGTTAACCTAAGGTGTTTCCATTAGGTTTGCAGTATCTACTTTGGTGTAAAATTGAAATGTATACTATTGGTATTATCTAAGCATTGTATGCACTGAGATAACAACTTTTTTGTGTTGATGTGTACAGCCATGAAAAAACTTTCAAACTACTCATAATCATTTGGGAAGTTAACATAAGGTGTTTCCATTAGGTTTGCAGTATGTACTTTGGAGTAAAATTGAAATGTATACTATTTGTATTATCTAAGCATTGTATGCACTGAGATAACAACATTTTTGTGTGCATGTGTGGAGCCATGAAACAACTTACAAACTACTGATAATCATGTGGGAAGTTAACTTAAAATGTTTCCCAATGGTTTGCACTCTGCACTTTGGTGGAAATTTCAGATGTATACTACCTTAATGTCAGAACATAGTATGCACTGTGAAAGTAACTTTTTTGTCTTGATGAACAGAGGCATGAAACAACTTTCAACCTACTCATACTCATGTGGGAAGTTAACCAAAGGTGTTTCCATTAGGTTTGCAGTAAGTGCTTTGGAGTTAAATTGAAATGTATACTATTTGTATTGTCTTTGTATTGTATGCACTGAGATAACAACTTTTTTGTTTTCATGTGTAGAGCCATGAACCAACTTTCAAACTACTCATAATCATGTGGGAAGTTAACCTAAGGGGTTTCCATTAGGTTTGCAGTAAGTACTTTGGTGTAAAATTGAAATGTATACTATTTGTATTGTAAAAGCATTGCATGCACTGAGAAAACAACTTTTTTGTCTTGATGTGCAGAGCCATAATACAACTTTCAAACAACTCAGAAACATGTGGGAAGTTAACCTAAGGTGTTTCCATTCGGTTTGCAGTATGTACTTTGGAGAAAAATTGAAATGTATACTATTTGTATTATCTAAGCATTGTATGCACTGAGATAACAACATTTTTGTGTGCATGTGTGGAGCCATGAAACAACTTACAAACTACTGATAATCATGTGGGAAGTTAACTTAAAATGTTTCCCAATGGTTTGCACTCTGCACTTTGGTGGAAATTTCAGATGTATACTACCTTAATGTCAGAACATATTATGCACTGTGAAAGTAACTCTTTTGTCTTGATGAACAGAGGCATGAAACAACTTTCAACCTACTCATACTCATGTGGGAAGTTAACCAAAGGTGTTTCCATTAGGTTTGCAGTTAGTGCTTTGGAGTTAAATTGAAATGTATACTATTTGTATTGTCTTTGTATTGTATGCACTGAGATAACAACTTTTTTGTTTTCATGTGTAGAGCCATGAACCAACTTTCAAACTACTCATAATCATGTGGGAAGTTAACCAAAGGCGTTTCCATTAGGTTTGCAGTAAGTACTTTAGATTAAAATTGAAATGTATACTATTTGTATTATCTAAGCATTGTATGCACTGAGATAACAACATTTTTGTGTGCATGTGTAGAGCCATGAAACAACTTGCAAACTGCTCATAATCATGTGAGAAGTTAACATAAAATGTTTCCCAATGGTTTGCACTCTGCACTTTGGTGGAAAATTGAGATGTATACTACCGTAATGTCAGAACATAGTATGCACTGAGAAAGTAACTTTTTTGTCTTGATGAACAGAGGCATGAAACAACTTTAACCTACTCATACTGATGTGGGAAGTTAACCAAAGGTGTTTCCATTAGGTTTGCAGTAAGTGCTTTGAGTAAAATTGAAATGTATACTTTTTGTATTGTCTTAGTATTGTATGCACTGAGATAACTTTTTTGTTTTCATTTGCAGAGCCATGAACCAACTTTCAACCTACTCATACTCATGTGGGAAGTTAACCAAAGGTGTTTCCATTAGGTTTGCAGTAAGTGCTTTGGAGTTAAATTGAAATGTATACTATTTGTATTGTCTTTGTATTGTATGCACTGAGATAACAACTTTTTTGTTTTCATGTGTAGAGCCATGAACCAACTTTCAAACTACTCCTAATCATGTGGGAAGTTAACCTAAGGTGTTTCCATTAGGTTTGCAGTATGTACTTTGGTGTAAAATTGAAATGTATACTATTGGTATTATCTAAGCATTGTATGCACTGAGATAACAACTTTTTTGTGTTGATGTGTGGAGCCATGAAAAAACTTTCAAACTACTCATAATCATTTGGGAAGTTAACATAAGGTGTTTCCATTAGGTTTGCAGTATGTACTTTGGAGTAAAATTGAAATGTATACTATTTGTATTATCTAAGCATTGTATGCTCTGAGATAACAACATTTTTGTGTGCATGTGTGGAGCCATGAAACAACTTACAAACTACTGATAATCATGTGGGAAGTTAACTTAAACTGTTTCCCAATGGTTTGCACTCTGCACTTTGGTGGAAATTTCAGATGTATACTACCTTAATGTCAGAACATAGTATGCACTGTGAAAGTAACTTTTTTGTCTTGATGAACAGAGGCATGAAACAACTTTCAACCTACTCATACTCATGTGGGAAGTTAACCAAAGGTGTTTCCATTAGGTTTGCAGTAAGTGCTTTGGAGTTAAATTGAAATGTATACTATTTGTATTGTCTTTGTATTGTATGCACTGAGATAACAACTTTTTTGTTTTCATGTGTAGAGCCATGAACCAACTTTCAAACTACTCATAATCATGTGGGAAGTTAACCTAAGGGGTTTCCATTAGGTTTGCAGTAAGTACTTTGGTGTAAAATTGAAATGTATACTATTTGTATTGTAAAAGCATTGCATGCACTGAGAAAATAACTTTTTTGTCTTGATGTGCAGAGCCATAATACAACTTTCAAACAACTCAGAAACATGTGGGAAGTTAACCTAAGGTGTTTCCATTCGGTTTGCAGTATGTACTTTGGAGAAAAATTGAAATGTATACTATTTGTATTATCTAAGCATTGTATGCACTGAGATAACAACATTTTTGTGTGCATGTGTGGAGCCATGAAACAACTTACAAACTACTGATAATCATGTGGGAAGTTAACTTAAAATGTTTCCCAATGGTTTGCACTCTGCACTTTGGTGGAAATTTCAGATGTATACTACCTTAATGTCAGAACATATTATGCACTGTGAAAGTAACTTTTTTGTCTTGATGAACAGAGGCATGAAACAACTTTCAACCTACTCATACTCATGTGGGAAGTTAACCAAAGGTGTTTCCATTAGGTTTGCAGTAAGTGCTTTGGAGTTAAATTGAAATGTACACTATTTGTATTGTCTTTGTATTGTATGCACTGAGATAACAACTTTTTTGTTTTCATGTGTGGAGCCATGAACCAACTTTCAAACTACTCATAATCATGTGGGAAGTTAACCTAAGGGGTTTCCATTACGTTTGCAGTAAGTACTTTGGTGTAAAATTGAAATGTATACTATTTGTATTATCTAAGCATTGTATGCACTGAGATAACAACATTTTTGTGTGCCTCTGTAGAGCCATGAAACAACTTGCAAACTACTCATAATCATGTGAGAAGTTCACAAAAATGTTTCCCAATGGTTTGCACTCTGCACTTTGGTGGAAAATTGAGATGTATACTACCGTAGTGTCAGAACATAGTATGCACTGAGAAAGTAACTTTTTTGTCTTGATGAACAGAGGCATGAAACAACTTTAACCTACTCATACTGATGTGGGAACCAAAGGTGTTTCCATAAGGTTTGCAGTAAATGCTTTGGAGTAAAATTGAAATGTATACTTTTTGTATAGTCTTAGTACTGTATGCACTGAGATAATAACTTTTTTGTTTTCATGTGTAGAGCCATGAACCAACGTTCAAACTACTCCTAATCATGTGGGAAGTTAACCTAAGCTGTTTCCATTAGGATTGCAGTAAGTACTTTGATGTAAACTTGAACTGTATATTATTTGTATTATCTAACCATTCTATGCCCTGAGTTTACAAAATTTTTTTGTTGATGTGTAGAGCCATGAGACAACTTTCAAACAACTCAGAAACATGTGGGAAGTTAACTTAAAATGTATCCCAATGGTTTGCACTCTGTACCTTGATGGAAAAATTGAGATGTACACTATATTAATGTCAGAACATAGTATGCACTGAGAAAGTAACTTTTTTGTCTTGATCAACAGAGGCATGAAACAACTTTCAAACTACTCATAATCATGTGGGAAGTTAACTTAAAATGTTTCCCAATGTTTTGCACTCTGCACTTTTGTGGAAATTTGAGATGTATACTACCTTAATGTCAGAACTTAGTATGCACTGAGAAAGTTACTTTTATGTCTTGATGAACAGAGGCATGAAGCAACTTTCAACCTACTCATACACATGTGGGAAGTTAACCAAAGGCGTTTCCATTAGGTTTGCAGTAAGTGCTTTGGAGTAAAATTGAAATGTATACTTTTTGTATTGTCTTAGTATTGTATGCACTGAGATAACTTTTTTGTTTTCATGTGCAGAGCCATGAACCAACTTTCAAACTACTCCTAATCATGTGGGAAGTTAACCTAAGGTGTTTCCATTAGGTTTGCAGTATGTACTTTGGTGTAAAATTAAAATGTATACTATTGGTGTTATCTAAGCATTGTATGCACTGAGATAACAACTTTTTTGTGTTGATGTGTGGAGCCATGAAAAAACTTTCAAACTACTCATAATCATTTGGGAAGTTAACATAAGGTGTTTCCATTAGGTTTGCAGTATGTACTTTGGAGTAAAATTGAAATGTATACTATTTGTATTATCTAAGCATTGTATGCACTGAGATAACAACATTTTTGTGTGCATGTGTGGAGCCATGTAACAACTTACATACTACTGATAATCATGTGGGAAGTTAACTTAAACTGTTTCCCAATGGTTTGCACTCTGCACTTTGGTGGAAATTTCAGATGTATACTACCTTAATGTCAGAAAATAGTATGCACTGAGAAAGTAACTTTTTTGTCTTGATGAACGGAGGCATGAAACGACTTTCAACCTACTCATACTCATGTGGAAAGTTAACCAAAGGCGTTTCCATTAGGTTTGCAGTATGTACTTTGGTGTAAAATTGAAATGTATACTATTTGTATTATCTAAGCATTGTATGCACTGAGATAACAACATTTTTGTGTGCATGTGTAGAGCCATGAAACAACTTGCAAACTGCTCATAATCATGTGAGAAGTTAACATAAAATGTTTCCCAATGGTTTGCACTCTGCACTTTGGTGGAAAATTGAGATGTATACTACCGTAATGTCAGAACATAGTATGCACTGAGAAAGTAACTTTTTTGTCTTGATGAACAGAGGCATGAAACAACTTTAACCTACTCATACTGATGTGGGAAGTTAACCAAAGGTGTTTCCATTAGGTTTGCAGTAAGTGCTTTGAGTAAAATTGAAATGTATACTTTTTGTATTGTCTTAGTATTGTATGCACTGAGATAACTTTTTTGTTTTCATTTGCAGAGCCATGAACCAACTTTCAAACTACTCCTAATCATGTGGGAAGTTAACCTAAGGTGTTTCCATTAGGTTTGCAGTATGTACTTTGGAGTAAAATTGAAATGTATACTATTTGTATTATCTAAGCATTGTATGCACTGAGATAACAACATTTTTGTGTGCATGTGTGGAGCCATGAAACAACTTACAAACTGCTGATAATCATGTGGGAAGTTAACTTAAAATGTTTCCCAATGGTTTGCACTCTGCACTTTGGTGGAAATTTCAGATGTATACTACCTTAATGTCAGAACATAGTATGCACTGTGAAAGTAACTTTTTTGTCTTGATGAACAGAGGCATGAAACAACTTTCAACCTACTCATACTCATGTGGGAAGTTAACCAAAGGTGTTTCCATTAGGTTTGCAGTAAGTGCTTTGGAGTTAAATTGAAATGTATACTATTTGTATTGTCTTTGTACTGTATGCACTGAGATAACAACTTTTTTGTTTTCATGTGTAGAGCCATGAACCAACTTTCAAACTACTCCTAATCATGTGGGAAGTTAACCTAAGGTGTTTCCATTAGGTTTGCAGTAAGTACTTTGGTGTAAAATTGAAATGTATACTATTTGTATTGTAAAAGCATTGCATGCACTGAGAAAACAACTTTTTTGTCTTGATGTGCAGAGCCATAATACAACTTTCAAACAACTCAGAAACATGTGGGAAGTTAACCTAAGGTGTTTCCATTAGGTTTGCAGTATCTACTTTGGTGTAAAATTGAAATGTATACTATTGGTATTATCTAAGCATTGTATGCACTGAGATAACAACTTTTTTGTGTTGATGTGTACAGCCATGAAAAAACTTTCAAACTACTCATAATCATTTGGGAAGTTAACATAAGGTGTTTCCATTAGGTTTGCAGTATGTACTTTGGAGTAAAATTGAAATGTATACTATTTGTATTATCTAAGCATTGTATGCACTGAGATAACAACATTTTTGTGTGCATGTGTGGAGCCATGAAACAACTTACAAACTACTGATAATCATGTGGGAAGTTAACTTAAAATGTTTCCCAATGGTTTGCACTCTGCACTTTGGTGGAAATTTCAGATGTATACTACTTCAATGTCAGAACATAGAATGCACTGTGAAAGTAACTTTTTTGTCTTGATGAACAGAGGCATGAAACAACTTTCAACCTACTCATACTCATGTGGGAAGTTAACCAAAGGTGTTTCCATTAGGTTTGCAGTAAGTGCTTTGGAGTTAAATTGAAATGTATACTATTTGTATTGTCTTTGTATTGTATGCACTGAGATAACAACTTTTTTGTTTTCATGTGTAGAGCCATGAACCAACTTTCAAACTACTCCTAATCATGTGGGAAGTTAACCAAAGGTGTTTCCATTAGGTTTGCAGTATGTACTTTGGTGTAAAATTGAAATGTATACTATTGGTATTATCTAAGCATTGTATGCACTGAGATAACAACTTTTTTGTGTTGATGTGTGGAGCCATGAAAAAACTTTCAAACTACTCATAATCATTTGGGAAGATAACATAAGGTGTTTCCATTAGGTTTGCAGTATGTACTTTGGAGTAAAATTGAAATGTATACTATTTGTATTGTAAAAGCATTGCATGCACTGAGAAAACAACTTTTTTGTCTTGATGTGCAGAGCCATAATACAACTTTCAAACAACTCAGAAACATGTGGGAAGTTAACCTAAGGTGTTTCCATTCGGTTTGCAGTATGTACTTTGGAGAAAAATTGAAATGTATACTATTTGTATTATCTAAGCATTGTATGCACTGAGATAACAACATTTTTGTGTGCATGTGTGGAGCCATGAAACAACTTACAAACTACTGATAATCATGTGGGAAGTTAACTTAAAATGTTTCCCAATGGTTTGCACTCTGCACTTTGGTGGAAATTTCAGATGTATTCTACCTTAATGTCAGAACATATTATGCACTGTGAAAGTAACTTTTTTGTCTTGATGAACAGAGGCATGAAACAACTTTCAACCTACTCATACTCATGTGGGAAGTTAACCAAAGGTGTTTCCATTAGGTTTGCAGTTAGTGCTTTGGAGTTAAATTGAAATGTATACTATTTGTATTGTCTTTGTATTGTATGCACTGAGATAACAACTTTTTTGTTTTCATGTGTAGAGCCATGAACCAACTTTCAAACTACTCATAATCATGTGGGAAGTTAACCAAAGGCGTTTCCATTAGGTTTGCAGTAAGTACTTTAGATTAAAATTGAAATGTATACTATTTGTATTATCTAAGCATTGTATGCACTGAGATAACAACATTTTTGTGTGCATGTGTAGAGCCATGAAACAACTTGCAAACTGCTCATAATCATGTGAGAAGTTAACATAAAATGTTTCCCAATGGTTTGCACTCTGCACTTTGGTGGAAAATTGAGATGTATACTACCGTAATGTCAGAACATAGTATGCACTGAGAAAGTAACTTTTTTGTCTTGATGAACAGAGGCATGAAACAACTTTAACCTACTCATACTGATGTGGGAAGTTAACCAAAGGTGTTTCCATTAGGTTTGCAGTAAGTGCTTTGAGTAAAATTGAAATGTATACTTTTTGTATTGTCTTAGTATTGTATGCACTGAGATAACTTTTTTGTTTTCATTTGCAGAGCCATGAACCAACTTTCAACCTACTCATACTCATGTGGGAAGTTAACCAAAGGTGTTTCCATTAGGTTTGCAGTAAGTGCTTTGGAGTTAAATTGAAATGTATACTATTTGTATTGTCTTTGTATTGTATGCACTGAGATAACAACTTTTTTGTTTTTCATGTGTAGAGCCATGAACCAACTTTCAAACTACTCCTAATCATGTGGGAAGTTAACCTAAGGTGTTTCCATTAGGTTTGCAGTATGTACTTTGGTGTAAAATTGAAATGTATACTATTGGTATTATCTAAGCATTGTATGCACTGAGATAACAACTTTTTTGTGTTGATGTGTGGAGCCATGAAAAAACTTTCAAACTACTCATAATCATTTTGGGAAGTTAACATAAGGTGTTTCCATTAGGTTTGCAGTATGTACTTTGGAGTAAAATTGAAATGTATACTATTTGTATTATCTAAGCATTGTATGCTCTGAGATAACAACATTTTTGTGTGCATGTGTGGAGCCATGAAACAACTTACAAACTACTGATAATCATGTGGGAAGTTAACTTAAACTGTTTCCCAATGGTTTTGCACTCTGCACTTTGGTGGAAATTTCAGATGTATACTACCTTAATGTCAGAACATAGTATGCACTGTGAAGTAACTTTTTTGTCTTGATGAACAGAGGCATGAAACAACTTTCAACCTACTCATACTCATGTGGGAAGTTAACCAAAGGTGTTTCCATTAGGTTTGCAGTAAGTGCTTTGGAGTTAAATTGAAATGTATACTATTTGTATTGTCTTTGTACTGTATGCACTGAGATAACAACTTTTTTGTTTTCATGTGTAGAGCCATGAACCAACTTTCAAACTACTCCTAATCATGTGGGAAGTTAACCTAAGGTGTTTCCATTAGGTTTGCAGTAAGTACTTTGGTGTAAAATTGAAATGTATACTATTTGTATTGTAAAAGCATTGCATGCACTGAGAAAACAACTTTTTTGTCTTGATGTGCAGAGCCATAATACAACTTTCAAACAACTCAGAAACATGTGGGAAGTTAACCTAAGGTGTTTCCATTAGGTTTGCAGTATCTACTTTGGTGTAAAATTGAAATGTATACTATTGGTATTATCTAAGCATTGTATGCACTGAGATAACAACTTTTTTGTGTTGATGTGTACAGCCATGAAAAAACTTTCAAACTACTCATAATCATTTGGGAAGTTAACATAAGGGTGTTTCCATTAGGTTTGCAGTATGTACTTTGGAGTAAAATTGAAATGTATACTATTTGTATTATCTAAGCATTGTATGCACTGAGATAACAACATTTTTGTGTGCATGTGTGGAGCCATGAAACAACTTACAAACTACTGATAATCATGTGGGAAGTTAACTTAAAATGTTTTCCAATGGTTTGCACTCTGCACTTTGGTGGAAATTTCAGATGTATACTACCTTAATGTCAGAACATAGTATGCACTGTGAAAGTAACTTTTTTGTCTTGATGAACAGAGGCATGAAACAACTTTCAACCTACTCATACTCATGTGGGAAGTTAACCAAAGGTGTTTCCATTAGGTTTGCAGTAAGTGCTTTGGAGTTAAATTGAAATGTATACTATTTGTATTGTCTTTGTATTGTATGCACTGAGATAACAACTTTTTTGTTTTCATGTGTAGAGCCATGAACCAACTTTCAAACTACTCATAATCATGTGGGAAGTTAACCTAAGGGGTTTCCATTAGGTTTGCAGTAAGTACTTTGGTGTAAAATTGAAATGTATACTATTTGTATTGTAAAAGCATTGCATGCACTGAGAAAACAACTTTTTTGTCTTGATGTGGAGAGCCATAATACAACTTTCAAACAACTCAGAAACATGTGGGAAGTTAACCTAAGGTGTTTCCATTCGGTTTGCAGTATGTACTTTGGAGAAAAATTGAAATGTATACTATTTGTATTATCTAAGCATTGTATGCACTGAGATAACAACATTTTTGTGTGCATGTGTGGAGCCATGAAACAACTTACAACTACTGATAATCATGTGGGAAGTTAACTTAAAATGTTTCCCAAATGGTTTGCACTCTGCACTTTGGTGGAAATTTCAGATGTATACTACCTTAATGTCAGAACATATTATGCACTGTGAAAGTAACTTTTTTGTCTTGATGAACAGAGGCATGAAACAACTTTCAACCTACTCATACTCATGTGGGAAGTTAACCAAAGGTGTTTCCATTAGGTTTGCAGTTAGTGCTTTGGAGTTAAATTGAAATGTATACTATTTGTATTGTCTTTGTATTGTATGCACTGAGATAACAACTTTTTTGTTTTCATGTGTAGAGCCATGAACCAACTTTCAAACTACTCATAATCATGTGGGAAGTTAACCAAAGGCGTTTCCATTAGGTTTGCAGTAAGTACTTTAGATTAAAATTGAAATGTATACTATTTGTATTATCTAAGCATTGTATGCACTGAGATAACAACATTTTTGTGTGCATGTGTAGAGCCATGAAACAACTTGCAAACTGCTCATTAATCATGTGAGAAGTTAACATAAAATGTTTCCCAATGGTTTGCACTCTGCACTTTGGTGGAAAATTGAGATGTATACTACCGTAATGTCAGAACATAGTATGCACTGAGAAAGTAACTTTTTTGTCTTGATGAACAGAGGCATGAAACAACTTTAACCTACTCATACTGATGTGGGAAGTTAACCAAAGGTGTTTCCATTAGGTTTGCAGTAAGTGCTTTGAGTAAAATTGAAATGTATACTTTTTGTATTGTCTTAGTATTGTATGCACTGAGATAACTTTTTTGTTTTCATTTGCAGAGCCATGAACCAACTTTCAACCTACTCATACTCATGTGGGAAGTTAACCAAAGGTGTTTCCATTAGGTTTGCAGTAAGTGCTTTGGAGTTAAATTGAAATGTATACTATTTGTATTGTCTTTGTATTGTATGCACTGAGATAACAACTTTTTTGTTTTCATGTGTAGAGCCATGAACCAACTTTCAAACTACTCCTAATCATGTGGGAAGTTAACCTAAGGTGTTTCCATTAGGTTTGCAGTATGTACTTTGGTGTAAAATTGAAATGTATACTATTGGTATTATCTAAGCATTGTATGCACTGAGATAACAACTTTTTTGTGTTGATGTGTGGAGCCATGAAAAAACTTTCAAACTACTCATAATCATTTGGGAAGTTAACATAAGGTGTTTCCATTAGGTTTGCAGTATGTACTTTGGAGTAAAATTGAAATGTATACTATTTGTATTATCTAAGCATTGTATGCTCTGAGATAACAACATTTTTGTGTGCATGTGTGGAGCCATGAAACAACTTACAAACTACTGATAATCATGTGGGAAGTTAACTTAAACTGTTTCCCAATGGTTTGCACTCTGCACTTTGGTGGAAATTTCAGATGTATACTACCTTAATGTCAGAACATAGTATGCACTGTGAAAGTAACTTTTTTGTCTTGATGAACAGAGGCATGAAACAACTTTCAACCTACTCATACTCATGTGGGAAGTTAACCAAAGGTGTTTCCATTAGGTTTGCAGTAAGTGCTTTGGAGTTAAATTGAAATGTATACTATTTGTATTGTCTTTGTATTGTATGCACTGAGATAACAACTTTTTTGTTTTCATGTGTAGAGCCATGAACCAACTTTCAAACTACTCATAATCATGTGGGAAGTTAACCTAAGGGGTTTCCATTAGGTTTGCAGTAAGTACTTTGGTGTAAAATTGAAATGTATACTATTTGTATTGTAAAAGCATTGCATGCACTGAGAAAACAACTTTTTTGTCTTGATGTGCAGAGCCATAATACAACTTTCAAACAACTCAGAAACATGTGGGAAGTTAACCTAAGGTGTTTCCATTCGGTTTGCAGTATGTACTTTGGAGAAAAATTGAAATGTATACTATTTGTATTATCTAAGCATTGTATGCACTGAGATAACAACATTTTTGTGTGCATGTGTGGAGCCATGAAACAACTTACAAACTACTGATAATCATGTGGGAAGTTAACTTAAAATGTTTCCCAATGGTTTGCACTCTGCACTTTGGTGGAAATTTCAGATGTATACTACCTTAATGTCAGAACATATTATGCACTGTGAAAGTAACTTTTTTGTCTTGATGAACAGAGGCATGAAACAACTTTCAACCTACTCATACTCATGTGGGAAGTTAACCAAAGGTGTTTCCATTAGGTTTGCAGTAAGTGCTTTGGAGTTAAATTGAAATGTACACTATTTGTATTGTCTTTGTATTGTATGCACTGAGATAACAACTTTTTTGTTTTCATGTGTGGAGCCATGAACCAACTTTCAAACTACTCATAATCATGTGGGAAGTTAACCTAAGGGGTTTCCATTACGTTTGCAGTAAGTACTTTGGTGTAAAATTGAAATGTATACTATTTGTATTATCTAAGCATTGTATGCACTGAGATAACAACATTTTTGTGTGCCTCTGTAGAGCCATGAAACAACTTGCAAACTACTCATAATCATGTGAGAAGTTCACAAAAATGTTTCCCAATGGTTTGCACTCTGCACTTTGGTGGAAAATTGAGATGTATACTACCGTAGTGTCAGAACATAGTATGCACTGAGAAAGTAACTTTTTTGTCTTGATGAACAGAGGCATGAAACAACTTTAACCTACTCATACTGATGTGGGAACCAAAGGTGTTTCCATAAGGTTTGCAGTAAATGCTTTGGAGTAAAATTGAAATGTATACTTTTTGTATAGTCTTAGTACTGTATGCACTGAGATAATAACTTTTTTGTTTTCATGTGTAGAGCCATGAACCAACGTTCAAACTACTCCTAATCATGTGGGAAGTTAACCTAAGCTGTTTCCATTAGGATTGCAGTAAGTACTTTGATGTAAACTTGAACTGTATATTATTTGTATTATCTAACCATTCTATGCCCTGAGTTTACAAAATTTTTTTGTTGATGTGTAGAGCCATGAGACAACTTTCAAACAACTCAGAAACATGTGGGAAGTTAACTTAAAATGTATCCCAATGGTTTGCACTCTGTACCTTGATGGAAAAATTGAGATGTACACTATATTAATGTCAGAACATAGTATGCACTGAGAAAGTAACTTTTTTGTCTTGATCAACAGAGGCATGAAACAACTTTCAAACTACTCATAATCATGTGGGAAGTTAACTTAAAATGTTTCCCAATGTTTTGCACTCTGCACTTTTGTGGAAATTTGAGATGTATACTACCTTAATGTCAGAACTTAGTATGCACTGAGAAAGTTACTTTTATGTCTTGATGAACAGAGGCATGAAGCAACTTTCAACCTACTCATACACATGTGGGAAGTTAACCAAAGGCGTTTCCATTAGGTTTGCAGTAAGTGCTTTGGAGTAAAATTGAAATGTATACTTTTTGTATTGTCTTAGTATTGTATGCACTGAGATAACTTTTTTGTTTTCATGTGCAGAGCCATGAACCAACTTTCAAACTACTCCTAATCATGTGGGAAGTTAACCTAAGGTGTTTCCATTAGGTTTGCAGTATGTACTTTGGTGTAAAATTAAAATGTATACTATTGGTGTTATCTAAGCATTGTATGCACTGAGATAACAACTTTTTTGTGTTGATGTGTGGAGCCATGAAAAAACTTTCAAACTACTCATAATCATTTGGGAAGTTAACATAAGGTGTTTCCATTAGGTTTGCAGTATGTACTTTGGAGTAAAATTGAAATGTATACTATTTGTATTATCTAAGCATTGTATGCACTGAGATAACAACATTTTTGTGTGCATGTGTGGAGCCATGTAACAACTTACATACTACTGATAATCATGTGGGAAGTTAACTTAAACTGTTTCCCAATGGTTTGCACTCTGCACTTTGGTGGAAATTTCAGATGTATACTACCTTAATGTCAGAAAATAGTATGCACTGAGAAAGTAACTTTTTTGTCTTGATGAACGGAGGCATGAAACGACTTTCAACCTACTCATACTCATGTGGGAAGTTAACCAAAGGCGTTTCCATTAGGTTTGCAGTATGTACTTTGGTGTAAAATTGAAATGTATACTATTGGTATTATCTAAGCATTGTATGCACTGAGATAACAACTTTTTTGTGTTGATGTGTACAGCCATGAACCAACTTTCAAACTACTCATAATCATGTGGGAAGTTAACCTAAGGGGTTTCCATTAGGTTTGCAGTAAGTACTTTGGTGTAAAATTGAAATGTATACTATTTGTATTGTAAAAGCATTGCATGCACTGAGAAAACAACTTTTTTGTCTTGATGTGCAGAGCCATAATACAACTTTCAAACAACTCAGAAACATGTGGGAAGTTAACCTAAGGTGTTTCCATTAGGTTTGCAGTATCTACTTTGGAGTAAAATTGAAATGTATACTATTTGTATGATCTAAGCATTGTATGCACTGAGATAACAACATTTTTGTGTGCATGTGTGGAGCCATGAAACAACTTACAAACTATTGATAATCATGTGGGAAGTTAACTTAAAATGTTTCCCAATGGTTTGCACTCTGCACTTTGGTGGAAATTTCAGATGTATACTACCTTAATGTCAGAACATATTGTGCACTGTTAAAGTAACTTTTTTGTCTTGATGAACAGAGGCATGAAACAACTTTCAACCTACTCATACTCATGTGGGAAGTTAACCAAAGGTGTTTCCATTAGGTTTGCAGTAAGTGCTTTGGAGTTAAATTGAAATGTACACTATTTGTATTGTCTTTGTATTGTATGCACTGAGATAACTTTTTTGTTTTCATGTGCAGAGCCATGAACCAACTTTCAAACTACTCCTAATCATGTGGGAAGTTAACCTAAGGTGTTTCCATTAGGTTTGCAGTATGTACTTTGGTGTAAAATTAAAATGTATACTATTGGTGTTATCTAAGCATTGTATGCACTGAGATAACAACTTTTTTGTGTTGATGTGTGGAGCCATGAAAAAACTTTCAAACTACTCATAATCATGTGGGAAGTTAACCAAAGGCGTTTCCATTAGGTTTGCAGTAAGTACATTAGAGTAAAATTGAAATGTATACTATTTGTATTATCTAAGCATTGTATGCACTGAGATAACAACATTTTTGTGTGCATGTGTAGAGCCATGAAACAACTTGCAAACTGCTCATAATCATGTGAGAAGTTAACATAAAATGTTTCCCAATGGTTTGCACTCTGCACTTTGGTGGAAAATTGAGATGTATACTACCGTAATGTCAGAACATAGTATGCACTGAGAAAGTAACTTTTTTGTCTTGATGAACAGAGGCATGAAACAACTTTAACCTACTCATACTGATGTGGGAAGTTAACCAAAGGTGTTTCCATTAGGTTTGCAGTAAGTGCTTTGAGTAAAATTGAAATGTATACTTTTTGTATTGTCTTAGTATTGTATGCACTGAGATAACTTTTTTGTTTTCATTTGCAGAGCCATGAACCAACTTTCAAACTACTCATAATCATGTGGGAACTTAACCTAAGGTGTTTCCATTAGGTTTGCAGTATGTAGTTTGGAGTAAAATTGAAATGTATACTATTTGTATTATCTAAGCATTGTATGCACTGAGATAACAACATTGTTGTGTGCATGTGTGGAGCCATGAAACAACTTACAAACTACTGATAATCATGTGGGAAGTTAACTTAAAATGTTTCCCAATGGTTTGCACTCTGCACTTTGGTGGAAATTTCAGATGTATACTACCTTAATGTCAGAACATAGTATGCACTGTGAAAGTAACTTTTTTGTCTTGATGAACAGAGGCATGAAACAACTTTCAACCTACTCATACTCATGTGGGAAGTTAACCAAAGGTGTTTCCATTAGGTTTGCAGTAAGTGCTTTGGAGTTAAATTGAAATGTATACTATTTGTATTGTCTTTGTACTGTATGCACTGAGATAACAACTTTTTTGTTTTCATGTGTAGAGCCATGAACCAACTTTCAAACTACTCATAATCATGTGGGAAGTTAACCTAAGGGGTTTCCATTAGGTTTGCAGTAAGTACTTTGGTGTAAAATTGAAATGTATACTATTTGTATTGTAAAAGCATTGCATGCACTGAGAAAACAACTTTTTTGTCTTGATGTCCAGAGCCATAATACAACTTTCAAACAACTCAGAAACATGTGGGAAGTTAACCTAAGGTGTTTCCATTAGGTTTGCAGTATCTACTTTGGTGTAAAATTGAAATGTATACTATTGGTATTATCTAAGCATTGTATGCACTGAGATAACAACTTTTTTGTGTTGATGTGTACAGCCATGAAAAAACTTTCAAACTATTCATAATCATTTGGGAAGTTAACATAAGGTGTTTCCATTAGGTTTGCAGTATGTACTTTGGAGTAAAATTGAAATGTATACTATTTGTATTATCTAAGCATTGTATGCACTGAGATAACAACATTTTTGTGTGCATGTGTGGAGCCATGAAACAACTTGCAAACTGCTCATAATCATGTGAGAAGTTAACATAAAATGTTTCCCAATGGTTTGCACTCTGCACTTTGGTGGAAAATTGAGATGTATACTACCGTAATGTCAGAACATAGTATGCACTGAGAAAGTAACTTTTTTGTCTTGATGAACAGAGGCATGAAACAACTTTAACCTACTCATACTGATGTGGGAAGTTAACCAAAGGTGTTTCCATTAGGTTTGCAGTAAGTGCTTTGGAGTTAAATTGAAATGTATACTATTTGTATTGTCTTTGTACTGTATGCACTGAGATAACAACTTTTTTGTTTTCATGTGTAGAGCCATGAACCAACTTTCAAACTACTCATAATCATGTGGGAAGTTAACCTAAGGGGTTTCCATTAGGTTTGCAGTAAGTACTTTGGTGTAAAATTGAAATGTATACTATTTGTATTGTAAAAGCATTGCATGCACTGAGAAAACAACTTTTTTGTCTTGATGTGCAGAGCCATCATACAACTTTCAAACAACTCAGAAACATGTGGGAAGTTAACCTAAGGTGTTTCCATTAGGTTTGCAGTATCTACTTTGGTGTAAAATTGAAATGTATACTATTGGTATTATCTAAGCATTGTATGCACTGAGATAACAACTTTTTTGTGTTGATGTGTACAGCCATGAAAAAACTTTCAAACTACACATAATCATTTGGGAAGTTAACATAAGGTGTTTCCATTAGGTTTGCAGTATGTACTTTGGAGTAAAATTGAAATGTATACTATTTGTATTATCTAAGCATTGTATGCACTGAGATAACAACATTTTTGTGTGCATGTGTGGAGCCATGAAACAACTTACAAACTACTGATAATCATGTGGGAAGTTAACTTAAAATGTTTCCCAATGGTTTGCACTCTGCACTTTGGTGGAAATTTCAGATGTATACTACTTCAATGTCAGAACATAGAATGCACTGTGAAAGTAACTTTTTTGTCTTGATGAACAGAGGCATGAAACAACTTTCAACCTACTCATACTCATGTGGGAAGTTAACCAAAGGTTTTTCCATTAGGTTTGCAGTAAGTGCTTTGGAGTTAAATTGAAATGTATACTATTTGTATTGTCTTTGTATTGTATGCACTGAGATAACAACTTTTTTGTTTTCATGTGTAGAGCCATGAACCAACTTTCAAACTACTCCTAATCATGTGGGAAGTTAACCTAAGGTGTTTCCATTAGGTTTGCAGTATGTACTTTGGTGTAAAATTGAAATGTATACTATTGGTATTATCTAAGCATTGTATGCACTGAGATAACAACTTTTTTGTGTTGATGTGTGGAGCCATGAAAAAACTTTCAAACTACTCATAATCATTTGGGAAGTTAACATAAGGTGTTTCCATTAGGTTTGCAGTATGTACTTTGGAGTAAAATTGAAATGTATACTATTTGTATTATCTAAGCATTGTATGCTCTGAGATAACAACATTTTTGTGTGCATGTGTGGAGCCATGAAACAACTTACAAACTACTGATAATCATGTGGGAAGTTAACTTAAACTGTTTCCCAATGGTTTGCACTCTGCACTTTAGTGGAAATTTCAGATGTATACTACCTTAATGTCAGAACATAGTATGCACTGTGAAAGTAACTTTTTTGTCTTGATGAACAGAGGCATGAAACAACTTTCAACCTACTCATACTCATGTGGGAAGTTAACCAAAGTTGTTTCCATTAGGTTTGCAGTAAGTGCTTTGGAGTTAAATTGAAATGTATACTATTTGTATTGTCTTTGTATTGTATGCACTGAGATAACAACTTTTTTGTTTTCATGTGTAGAGCCATGAACCAACTTTCAAACTACTCATAATCATGTGGGAAGTTAACCTAAGGGGTTTCCATTAGGTTTGCAGTAAGTACTTTGGTGTAAAATTGAAATGTATACTATTTGTATTGTAAAAGCATTGCATGCACTGAGAAAACAACTTTTTTGTCTTGATGTGCAGAGCCATAATACAACTTTCAAACAACTCAGAAACATGTGGGAAGTTAACCTAAGGTGTTTCCATTCGGTTTGCAGTATGTACTTTGGAGAAAAATTGAAATGTATACTATTTGTATTATCTAAGCATTGTATGCACTGAGATAACAACATTTTTGTGTGCATGTGCGGAGCCATGAAACAACTTACAAACTATTGATAATCATGTGGGAAGTTAACTTAAAATGTTTCCCAATGGTTTGCACTCTGCACTTTGGTGGAAATTTCAGATGTATACTACCTTAATGTCAGAACATATTGTGCACTGTGAAAGTAACTTTTTTGTCTTGATGAACAGAGGCATGAAACAACTTTCAACCTACTCATACTCATGTGGGAAGTTAACCAAAGGTGTTTCCATTAGGTTTGCAGTAAGTGCTTTGGAGTTAAATTGAAATGTACACTATTTGTATTGTCTTTGTATTGTATGCACTGAGATAACTTTTTTGTTTTCATGTGCAGAGCCATGAACCAACTTTCAAACTACTCCTAATCATGTGGGAAGTTAACCTAAGGTGTTTCCATTAGGTTTGCAGTATGTACTTTGGTGTAAAATTAAAATGTATACTATTGGTGTTATCTAAGCATTGTATGCACTGAGATAACAACTTTTTTGTGTTGATGTGTGGAGCCATGAAAAAACTTTCAAACTACTCATAATCATGTGGGAAGTTAACCAAAGGCGTTTCCATTAGGTTTGCAGTAAGTACTTTAGAGTAAAATTGAAATGTATACTATTTGTATTATCTAAGCATTGTATGCACTGAGATAACAACATTTTTGTGTGCATGTGTAGAGCCATGAAACAACTTGCAAACTGCTCATAATCATGTGAGAAGTTAACATAAAATGTTTCCCAATGGTTTGCACTCTGCACTTTGGTGGAAAATTGAGATGTATACTACCGTAATGTCAGAACATAGTATGCACTGAGAAAGTAACTTTTTTGTCTTGATGAACAGAGGCATGAAACAACTTTAACCTACTCATACTGATGTGGGAAGTTAACCAAAGGTGTTTCCATTAGGTTTGCAGTAAGTGCTTTGAGTAAAATTGAAATGTATACTTTTTGTATTGTCTTAGTATTGTATGCACTGAGATAACTTTTTTGTTTTCATTTGCAGAGCCATGAACCAACTTTCAAACTACTCATAATCATGTGGGAACTTAACCTAAGGTGTTTCCATTAGGTTTGCAGTATGTAGTTTGGAGTAAAATTGAAATGTATACTATTTGTATTATCTAAGCATTGTATGCACTGAGATAACAACATTGTTGTGTGCATGTGTGGAGCCATGAAACAACTTACAAACTACTGATAATCATGTGGGAAGTTAACTTAAAATGTTTCCCAATGGTTTGCACTCTGCACTTTGGTGGAAATTTCAGATGTATACTACCTTAATGTCAGAACATAGTATGCACTGTGAAAGTAACTTTTTTGTCTTGATGAACAGAGGCATGAAACAACTTTCAACCTACTCATACTCATGTGGGAAGTTAACCAAAGGTGTTTCCATTAGGTTTGCAGTAAGTGCTTTGGAGTTAAATTGAAATGTATACTATTTGTATTGTCTTTGTACTGTATGCACTGAGATAACAACTTTTTTGTTTTCATGTGTAGAGCCATGAACCAACTTTCAAACTACTCATAATCATGTGGGAAGTTAACCTAAGGGGTTTCCATTAGGTTTGCAGTAAGTACTTTGGTGTAAAATTGAAATGTATACTATTTGTATTGTAAAAGCATTGCATGCACTGAGAAAACAACTTTTTTGTCTTGATGTCCAGAGCCATAATACAACTTTCAAACAACTCAGAAACATGTGGGAAGTTAACCTAAGGTGTTTCCATTAGGTTTGCAGTATCTACTTTGGTGTAAAATTGAAATGTATACTATTGGTATTACCTAAGCATTGTATGCACTGAGATAACAACTTTTTTGTGTTGATGTGTACAGCCATGAAAAAACTTTCAAACTACTCATAATCATTTGGGAAGTTAACATAAGGTGTTTCCATTAGGTTTGCAGTATGTACTTTGGAGTAAAATTGAAATGTATACTATTTGTATTATCTAAGCATTGTATGCACTGAGATAACAACATTTTTGTGTGCATGTGTGGAGCCATGAAACAACTTGCAAACTGCTCATAATCATGTGAGAAGTTAACATAAAATGTTTCCCAATGGTTTGCACTCTGCACTTTGGTGGAAAATTGAGATGTATACTACCGTAATGTCAGAACATAGTATGCACTGAGAAAGTAACTTTTTTGTCTTGATGAACAGAGGCATGAAACAACTTTAACCTACTCATACTGATGTGGGAAGTTAACCAAAGGTGTTTCCATTAGGTTTGCAGTAAGTGCTTTGGAGTTAAATTGAAATGTATACTATTTGTATTGTCTTTGTACTGTATGCACTGAGATAACAACTTTTTTGTTTTCATGTGTAGAGCCATGAACCAACTTTCAAACTACTCATAATCATGTGGGAAGTTAACCTAAGGGGTTTCCATTAGGTTTGCAGTAAGTACTTTGGTGTAAAATTGAAATGTATACTATTTGTATTGTAAAAGCATTGCATGCACTGAGAAAACAACTTTTTTGTCTTGATGTGCAGAGCCATAATACAACTTTCAAACAACTCAGAAACATGTGGGAAGTTAACCTAAGGTGTTTCCATTAGGTTTGCAGTATCTACTTTGGTGTAAAATTGAAATGTATACTATTGGTATTATCTAAGCATTGTATGCACTGAGATAACAACTTTTTTGTGTTGATGTGTACAGCCATGAAAAAACTTTCAAACTACACATAATCATTTGGGAAGTTAACATAAGGTGTTTCCATTAGGTTTGCAGTATGTACTTTGGAGTAAAATTGAAATGTATACTATTTGTATTATCTAAGCATTGTATGCACTGAGATAACAACATTTTTGTGTGCATGTGTGGAGCCATGAAACAACTTACAAACTACTGATAATCATGTGGGAAGTTAACTTAAAATGTTTCCCAATGGTTTGCACTCTGCACTTTGTTGGAAATTTCAGATGTATACTACTTCAATGTCAGAACATAGAATGCACTGTGAAAGTAACTTTTTTGTCTTGATGAACAGAGGCATGAAACAACTTTCAACCTACTCATACTCATGTGGGAAGTTAACCAAAGGTTTTTCCATTAGGTTTGCAGTAAGTGCTTTGGAGTTAAATTGAAATGTATACTATTTGTATTGTCTTTGTATTGTATGCACTGAGATAACAACTTTTTTGTTTTCATGTGTAGAGCCATGAACCAACTTTCAAACTACTCCTAATCATGTGGGAAGTTAACCTAAGGTGTTTCCATTAGGTTTGCAGTATGTACTTTGGTGTAAAATTGAAATGTATACTATTGGTATTATCTAAGCATTGTATGCACTGAGATAACAACTTTTTTGTGTTGATGTGTGGAGCCATGAAAAAACTTTCAAACTACTCATAATCATTTGGGAAGTTAACATAAGGTGTTTCCATTAGGTTTGCAGTATGTACTTTGGAGTAAAATTGAAATGTATACTATTTGTATTATCTAAGCATTGTATGCTCTGAGATAACAACATTTTTGTGTGCATGTGTGGAGCCATGAAACAACTTACAAACTACTGATAATCATGTGGGAAGTTAACTTAAACTGTTTCCCAATGGTTTGCACTCTGCACTTTAGTGGAAATTTCAGATGTATACTACCTTAATGTCAGAACATAGTATGCACTGTGAAAGTAACTTTTTTGTCTTGATGAACAGAGGCATGAAACAACTTTCAACCTACTCATACTCATGTGGGAAGTTAACCAAAGTTGTTTCCATTAGGTTTGCAGTAAGTGCTTTGGAGTTAAATTGAAATGTATACTATTTGTATTGTCTTTGTATTGTATGCACTGAGATAACAACTTTTTTGTTTTCATGTGTAGAGCCATGAACCAACTTTCAAACTACTCATAATCATGTGGGAAGTTAACCTAAGGGGTTTCCATTAGGTTTGCAGTAAGTACTTTGGTGTAAAATTGAAATGTATACTATTTGTATTGTAAAAGCATTGCATGCACTGAGAAAACAACTTTTTTGTCTTGATGTGCAGAGCCATAATACAACTTTCAAACAACTCAGAAACATGTGGGAAGTTAACCTAAGGTGTTTCCATTCGGTTTGCAGTATGTACTTTGGAGAAAAATTGAAATGTATACTATTTGTATTATCTAAGCATTGTATGCACTGAGATAACAACATTTTTGTGTGCATGTGTGGAGCCATGAAACAACTTACAAACTACTGATAATCATGTGGGAAGTTAACTTAAAATGTTTCCCAATGGTTTGCACTCTGCACTTTGGTGGAAATTTCAGATGTATACTACCTTAATGTCAGAACATATTATGCACTGTGAAAGTAACTTTTTTGTCTTGATGAACAGAGGCATGAAACAACTTTCAACCTACTCATACTCATGTGGGAAGTTAACCAAAGGTGTTTCCATTAGGTTTGCAGTAAGTGCTTTGGAGTTAAATTGAAATGTACACTATTTGTATTGTCTTTGTATTGTATGCACTGAGATAACAACTTTTTTGTTTTCATGTGTGGAGCCATGAACCAACTTTCAAACTACTCATAATCATGTGGGAAGTTAACCTAAGGGGTTTCCATTACGTTTGCAGTAAGTACTTTGGTGTAAAATTGAAATGTATACTATTTGTATTATCTAAGCATTGTATGCACTGAGATAACAACATTTTTGTGTGCCTCTGTAGAGCCATGAAACAACTTGCAAACTACTCATAATCATGTGAGAAGTTCACAAAAATGTTTCCCAATGGTTTGCACTCTGCACTTTGGTGGAAAATTGAGATGTATACTACCGTAGTGTCAGAACATAGTATGCACTGAGAAAGTAACTTTTTTGTCTTGATGAACAGAGGCATGAAACAACTTTAACCTACTCATACTGATGTGGGAACCAAAGGTGTTTCCATAAGGTTTGCAGTAAATGCTTTGGAGTAAAATTGAAATGTATACTTTTTGTATAGTCTTAGTACTGTATGCACTGAGATAATAACTTTTTTGTTTTCATGTGTAGAGCCATGAACCAACGTTCAAACTACTCCTAATCATGTGGGAAGTTAACCTAAGCTGTTTCCATTAGGATTGCAGTAAGTACTTTGATGTAAACTTGAACTGTATATTATTTGTATTATCTAACCATTCTATGCCCTGAGTTTACAAAATTTTTTTGTTGATGTGTAGAGCCATGAGACAACTTTCAAACAACTCAGAAACATGTGGGAAGTTAACTTAAAATGTATCCCAATGGTTTGCACTCTGTACCTTGATGGAAAAATTGAGATGTACACTATATTAATGTCAGAACATAGTATGCACTGAGAAAGTAACTTTTTTGTCTTGATCAACAGAGGCATGAAACAACTTTCAAACTACTCATAATCATGTGGGAAGTTAACTTAAAATGTTTCCCAATGTTTTGCACTCTGCACTTTTGTGGAAATTTGAGATGTATACTACCTTAATGTCAGAACTTAGTATGCACTGAGAAAGTTACTTTTATGTCTTGATGAACAGAGGCATGAAGCAACTTTCAACCTACTCATACACATGTGGGAAGTTAACCAAAGGCGTTTCCATTAGGTTTGCAGTAAGTGCTTTGGAGTAAAATTGAAATGTATACTTTTTGTATTGTCTTAGTATTGTATGCACTGAGATAACTTTTTTGTTTTCATGTGCAGAGCCATGAACCAACTTTCAAACTACTCCTAATCATGTGGGAAGTTAACCTAAGGTGTTTCCATTAGGTTTGCAGTATGTACTTTGGTGTAAAATTAAAATGTATACTATTGTTGTTATCTAAGCATTGTATGCACTGAGATAACAACTTTTTTGTGTTGATGTGTGGAGCCATGAAAAAACTTTCAAACTACTCATAATCATTTAAGAAGTTAACATAAGGTGTTTCCATTAGGTTTGCAGTATGTACTTTGGAGTAAAATTGAAATGTATACTATTTGTATTATCTAAGCATTGTATGCACTGAGATAACAACATTTTTGTGTGCATGTGTGGAGCCATGTAACAACTTACATACTACTGATAATCATGTGGGAAGTTAACTTAAACTGTTTCCCAATGGTTTGCACTCTGCACTTTGGTGGAAATTTCAGATGTATACTACCTTAATGTCAGAAAATAGTATGCACTGAGAAAGTAACTTTTTTGTCTTGATGAACGGAGGCATGAAACGACTTTCAACCTACTCATACTCATGTGGGAAGTTAACCAAAGGCGTTTCCATTAGGTTTGCAGTATGTACTTTGGTGTAAAATTGAAATGTATACTATTGGTATTATCTAAGCATTGTATGCACTGAGATAACAACTTTTTTGTGTTGATGTGTACAGCCATGAACCAACTTTCAAACTACTCATAATCATGTGGGAAGTTAACCTAAGGGGTTTCCATTAGGTTTGCAGTAAGTACTTTGGTGTAAAATTGAAATGTATACTATTTGTATTGTAAAAGCATTGCATGCACTGAGAAAACAACTTTTTTGTCTTGATGTGCAGAGCCATAATACAACTTTCAAACAACTCAGAAACATGTGGGAAGTTAACCTAAGGTGTTTCCATTAGGTTTGCAGTATCTACTTTGGAGAAAAATTGAAATGTATACTATTGGTATTATCTAAGCATTGTATGCACTGAGATAACAACTTTTTTGTGTTGATGTGTACAGCCATGAAAAAACTTTCAAACTACTCATAATCATTTGGGAAGTTAACATAAGGTGTTTCCATTTGGTTTGCAGTATATACTTTGGAGTAAAATTGAAATGTATACTATTTGTATTATCTAAGCATTGTATGCACTGAGATAACAACATTTTTGTGTGCATGTGTGGAGCCATGAAACAACTTACAAACTACTGATAATCATGTGGAAGGTTAACTTAAAATGTTTCCCAATGGTTTGCACTCTGCACTTTGGTGGAAATTTCAGATGTATACTACTTTAATGTCAGCACATAGTATGCACTGTGAAAGTAACTTTTTTGTCTTGATGAACAGAGGCATGAAACAACTTTCAACCTACTCATACTCATGTGGGAAGTTAACCAAAGGTGTTTCCATTAGGTTTGCAGTAAGTGCTTTGAGTAAAATTGAAATGTATACTTTTTGTATTGTCTTAGTATTGTATGCACTGAGATAACTTTTTTGTTTTCATTTGCAGAGCCATGAACCAACTTTCAAACTACTCCTAATCATGTGGGAAGTTAACCTAAGGTGTTTCCATTAGGTTTGCAGTATGTACTTTGGTGTAAAATGGAAATGTATACTATTGGTATTATCTAAGCATTGTATGCACTGAGATAACAACTTTTTTGTGTTGATGTGTGGAGCCATGAAAAAACTTTCAAACTACTCATAATCATTTGGGAAGTTAACATAAGGTGTTTCCATTAGGTTTGCAGTATGTACTTTGGAGTAAAATTGAAATGTATACTATTTGTATTATCTAAGCATTGTATGCTCAAGAGATAACAACATTTTTGTGTGCATGTGTGGAGCCATGAAACAACTTACAAACTACTGATAATCATGTGGGAAGTTAACTTAAACTGTTTCCCAATGGTTTGCACTCTGCACTTTGGTGGAAATTTCAGATGTATACTACCTTAATGTCAGAACATATTATGCACTGTGAAAGTAACTCTTTTGTCTTGATCAACAGAGGCATGAAACAACTTTCAAACTACTCATAATCATGTGGGAAGTTAACTTAAAATGTTTCCCAATGTTTTGCACTCTGCACTTTTGTGGAAATTTGAGATGTATACTACCTTAATGTCAGAACTTAGTATGCACTGAGAAAGTTACTTTTATGTCTTGATGAACAGAGGCATGAAGCAACTTTCAACCTACTCATACACATGTGGGAAGTTAACCAAAGGCGTTTCCATTAGGTTTGCAGTAAGTGCTTTGGAGTAAAATTGAAATGTATACTTTTTGTATTGTCTTAGTATTGTATGCACTGAGATAACTTTTTTGTTTTCATGTGCAGAGCCATGAACCAACTTTCAAACTACTCCTAATCATGTGGGAAGTTAACCTAAGGTGTTTCCATTAGGTTTGCAGTATGTACTTTGGTGTAAAATGGAAATGTATACTATTGGTATTATCTAAGCATTGTATGCACTGAGATAACAACTTTTTTGTGTTGATGTGTGGAGCCATGAAAAAACTTTCAAACTACTCATAATCATTTGGGAAGTTAACATAAGGTGTTTCCATTAGGTTTGCAGTATGTACTTTGGAGTAAAATTGAAATGTATACTATTTGTATTATCTAAGCATTGTATGCTCTGAGATAACAACATTTTTGTGTGCATGTGTGGAGCCATGAAACAACTTACAAACTACTGATAATCATGTGGGAAGTTAACTTAAACTGTTTCCCAATGGTTTGCACTCTGCACTTTGGTGGAAATTTCAGATGTATACTACCTTAATGTCAGAACATAGTATGCACTGTGAAAGTAACTTTTTTGTCTTGTTGAACAGAGGCATGAAACAACTTTCAACCTACTCATACTCATGTGGGAAGTTAACCAAAGGTGTTTCCATTAGGTTTGCAGTAAGTGCTTTGGAGTTAAATTGAAATGTATACTATTTGTATTGTCTTTGTATTGTATGCACTGAGATAACAACTTTTTTGTTTTCATGTGTAGAGCCATGAACCAACTTTCAAACTACTCATAATCATGTGGGAAGTTAACCTAATGGGTTTCCATTAGGTTTGCAGTAAGTACTTTGGTGTAAAATTGAAATGTATACTATTTGTATTGTAAAAGCATTGTATGCACTGAGAAAACAACTTTTTTGTCTTGATGTGCAGAGCCATAATACAACTTTCAAACAACTCAGAAACATGTGGGAAGTTAACCTAAGGTGTTTCCATTCGGTTTGCAGCATGTACTTTGGAGAAAAATTGAAATGTATACTATTTGTATTATCTAAGCATTGTATGCACTGAGATAACAACATTTTTGTGTGCATGTGTGGAGCCATGAAACAACTTACAAACTATTGATAATCATGTGGGAAGTTAACTTAAAATGTTTCCCAATGGTTTGCACTCTGCACTTTGGTGGAAATTTCAGATGTATACTACCTTAATGTCAGAACATATTATGCACTGAGAAAGTAACTTTTTTGTCTTGATGAACAGAGGCATGAAACAACTTTCAACCTACTCATACTCATGTGGGAAGTTAACCAAAGGTGTTTCCATTAGGTTTGCAGTAAGTGCTTTGGAGTTAAATTGAAATGTACACTATTTGTATTGTCTTTGTATTGTATGCACTGAGATAACTTTTTTGTTTTCATGTGCAGAGCCATGAACCAACTTTCAAACTACTCCTAATCATGTGGGAAGTTAACCTAAGGTGTTTCCATTAGGTTTGCAGTATGTAGTTTGGTGTAAAATTAAAATGTATACTATTGGTGTTATCTAAGCATTGTATGCACTGAGATAACAACTTTTTTGTGTTGATGTGTGGAGCCATGAAAAAACTTTCAAACTACTCATAATCATGTGGGAAGTTAACCAAAGGCGTTTCCATTAGGTTTGCAGTAAGTACTTTAGAGTAAAATTGAAATGTATACTATTTGTATTATCTAAGCATTGTATGCACTGAGATAACAACATTTTTGTGTGCATGTGTAGAGCCATGAAACAACTTGCAAACTGCTCATAATCATGTGAGAAGTTAACATAAAATGTTTCCCAATGGTTTGCACTCTGCACTTTGGTGGAAAATTGAGATGTATACTACCGTAATGTCAGAACATAGTATGCACTGAGAAAGTAACTTTTTTGTCTTGATGAACAGAGGCATGAAACAACTTTAACCTACTCATACTGATGTGGGAAGTTAACCAAAGGTGTTTCCATTAGGTTTGCAGTAAGTGCTTTGAGTAAAATTGAAATGTATACTATTTGTATTGTCTTTGTACTGTATGCACTGAGATAACAACTTTTTTGTTTTCATGTGTAGAGCCATGAACCAACTTTCAAACTACTCATAATCATGTGGGAAGTTAACCTAAGGGGTTTCCATTAGGTTTGCAGTAAGTACTTTGGTGTAAAATTGAAATGTATACTATTTGTATTGTAAAAGCATTGCATGCACTGAGAAAACAACTTTTTTGTCTTGATGTGCAGAGCCATAATACAACTTTCAAACAACTCAGAAACATGTGGGAAGTTAACCTAAGGTGTTTCCATTAGGTTTGCAGTATCTACTTTGGTGTAAAATTGAAATGTATACTATTGGTATTATCTAAGCATTGTATGCACTGAGATAACAACTTTTTTGTGTTGATGTGTACAGCCATGAAAAAACTTTCAAACTACTCATAATCATTTGGGAAGTTAACATAAGGTGTTTCCATTAGGTTTGCAGTATGTACTTTGGAGTAAAATTGAAATGTATACTATTTGTATTATCTAAGCATTGTATGCACTGAGATAACAACATTTTTGTGTGCATGTGTGGAGCCATGAAACAACTTGCAAACTGCTCATAATCATGTGAGAAGTTAACATAAAATGTTTCCCAATGGTTTGCACTCTGCACTTTGGTGGAAAATTGAGATGTATACTACCGTAATGTCAGAACATAGTATGCACTGAGAAAGTAACTTTTTTGTCTTGATGAACAGAGGCATGAAACAACTTTAACCTACTCATACTGATGTGGGAAGTTAACCAAAGGTGTTTCCATTAAGTTTGCAGTAAGTGCTTTGGAGTTAAATTGAAATGTATACTATTTGTATTGTCTTTGTACTGTATGCACTGAGATAACAACTTTTTTGTTTTCATGTGTAGAGCCATGAACCAACTTTCAAACTACTCATAATCATGTGGGAAGTTAACCTAAGGGGTTTCCATTAGGTTTGCAGTAAGTACTTTGGTGTAAAATTGAAATGAATACTATTTGTATTGTAAAAGCATTGCATGCACTGAGAAAACAACTTTTTTGTCTTGATGTGCAGAGCCATAATACAACTTTCAAACAACTCAGAAACATGTGGGAAGTTAACCTAAGGTGTTTCCATTAGGTTTGCAGTATCTACTTTGGTGTAAAATTGAAATGTATACTATTGGTATTATCTAAGCATTCTATGCACTGAGATAACAACTTTTTTGTGTTGATGTGTACAGCCATGAAAAAACTTTCAAACTACACATAATCATTTGGGAAGTTAACATAAGGTGTTTCCATTAGGTTTGCAGTATGTACTTTGGAGTAAAATTGAAATGTATACTATTTGTATTATCTAAGCATTGTATGCACTGAGATAACAACATTTTTGTGTGCATGTGTGGAGCCATGAAACAACTTACAAACTACTGATAATCATGTGGGAAGTTAACTTAAAATGTTTCCCAATGGTTTGCACTCTGCACTTTGGTGGAAATTTCAGATGTATACTACTTCAATGTCAGAACATAGTATGCACTGTGAAAGTAACTTTTTTGTCTTGATGAACAGAGGCATGAAACAACTTTCAACCTACTCATACTCATGTGGGAAGTTAACCAAAGGTGTTTCCATTAGGTTTGCAGTTAGTGCTTTGGAGTTAAATTGAAATGTATACTATTTGTATTGTCTTTGTATTGTATGCACTGAGATAACAACTTTTTTGTTTTCATGTGTAGAGCCATGAACCAACTTTCAAACTACTCATAATCATGTGGGAAGTTAACCTAAGGTGTTTCCATTAGGTTTGCAGTAAGTACTTTGGTGTAAAATTGAAATGTATACTATTTGTTTTGTAAAAGCATTGTATGCACTGAGAAAACAACTTTTTTGTCTTGATGTGCAGAGCCATAATACAACTTTCAAACAACTCAGAAACATGTGGGAAGTTAACCTAAGGTGTTTCCATTAGGTTTGCAGTATGTAGTTTGGAGTAAAATTGAAATGTATACTATTTGTATTATCTAAGCATTCTATGCACTGAGATAACAACTTTTTTGTGTTGATGTGTGGAGCCATGAAAAAACTTTCAAACTACTCATAATCATGTGGGAAGTTAACCAAAGGCGTTTCCATTAGGTTTGCAGTAAGTACTTTAGATTAAAATTGAAATGTATACTATTTGTATTATCTAAGCATTGTATGCACTGAGATAACAACATTTTTGTGTGCATGTGTAGAGCCATGAAACAACTTGCAAACTGCTCATAATCATGTGAGAAGTTAACATAAAATGTTTCCCAATGGTTTGCACTCTGCACTTTGGTGGAAAATTGAGATGTATACTACCGTAATGTCAGAACATAGTATGCACTGAGAAAGTAACTTTTTTGTCTTGATGAACAGAGGCATGAAACAACTTTAACCTACTCATACTGATGTGGGAAGTTAACCAAAGGTGTTTCCATTAGGTTTGCAGTAAGTGCTTTGAGTAAAATTGAAATGTATACTTTTTGTATTGTCTTAGTATTGTATGCACTGAGATAACTTTTTTGTTTTCATTTGCAGAGCCATGAACCAACTTTCAACCTACTCATACTCATGTGGGAAGTTAACCAAAGGTGTTTCCATTAGGTTTGCAGTAAGTGCTTTGGAGTTAAATTGAAATGTATACTATTTGTATTGTCTTTGTATTGTATGCACTGAGATAACAACTTTTTTGTTTTCATGTGTAGAGCCATGAACCAACTTTCAAACTACTCCTAATCATGTGGGAAGTTAACCTAAGGTGTTTCCATTAGGTTTGCAGTATGTACTTTGGTGTAAAATTGAAATGTATACTATTGGTATTATCTAAGCATTGTATGCACTGAGATAACAACTTTTTTGTGTTGATGTGTGGAGCCATGAAAAAACTTTCAAACTACTCATAATCATTTGGGAAGTTAACATAAGGTGTTTCCATTAGGTTTGCAGTATGTACTTTGGAGTAAAATTGAAATGTATACTATTTGTATTATCTAAGCATTGTATGCTCTGAGATAACAACATTTTTGTGTGCATGTGTGGAGCCATGAAACAACTTACAAACTACTGATAATCATGTGGGAAGTTAACTTAAACTGTTTCCCAATGGTTTGCACTCTGCACTTTGGTGGAAATTTCAGATGTATACTACCTTAATGTCAGAACATAGTATGCACTGTGAAAGTAACTTTTTTGTCTTGATGAACAGAGGCATGAAACAACTTTCAACCTACTCATACTCATGTGGGAAGTTAACCAAAGGTGTTTCCATTAGGTTTGCAGTAAGTGCTTTGGAGTTAAATTGAAATGTATACTATTTGTATTGTCTTTGTATTGTATGCACTGAGATAACAACTTTTTTGTTTTCATGTGTAGAGCCATGAACCAACTTTCAAACTACTCATAATCATGTGGGAAGTTAACCTAAGGGGTTTCCATTAGGTTTGCAGTAAGTACTTTGGTGTAAAATTGAAATGTATACTATTTGTATTGTAAAAGCATTGCATGCACTGAGAAAACAACTTTTTTGTCTTGATGTGCAGAGCCATAATACAACTTTCAAACAACTCAGAAACATGTGGGAAGTTAACCTAAGGTGTTTCCATTCGGTTTGCAGTATGTACTTTGGAGAAAAATTGAAATGTATACTATTTGTATTATCTAAGCATTGTATGCACTGAGATAACAACATTTTTGTGTGCATGTGTGGAGCCATGAAACAACTTACAAACTACTGATAATCATGTGGGAAGTTAACTTAAAATGTTTCCCAATGGTTTGCACTCTGCACTTTGGTGGAAATTTCAGATGTATACTACCTTAATGTCAGAACATATTATGCACTGTGAAAGTAACTTTTTTGTCTTGATGAACAGAGGCATGAAACAACTTTCAACCTACTCATACTCATGTGGGAAGTTAACCAAAGGTGTTTCCATTAGGTTTGCAGTAAGTGCTTTGGAGTTAAATTGAAATGTACACTATTTGTATTGTCTTTGTATTGTATGCACTGAGATAACAACTTTTTTGTTTTCATGTGTGGAGCCATGAACCAACTTTCAAACTACTCATAATCATGTGGGAAGTTAACCTAAGGGGTTTCCATTACGTTTGCAGTAAGTACTTTGGTGTAAAATTGAAATGTATACTATTTGTATTATCTAAGCATTGTATGCACTGAGATAACAACATTTTTGTGTGCCTCTGTAGAGCCATGAAACAACTTGCAAACTACTCATAATCATGTGAGAAGTTCACAAAAATGTTTCCCAATGGTTTGCACTCTGCACTTTGGTGGAAAATTGAGATGTATACTACCGTAGTGTCAGAACATAGTATGCACTGAGAAAGTAACTTTTTTGTCTTGATGAACAGAGGCATGAAACAACTTTAACCTACTCATACTGATGTGGGAACCAAAGGTGTTTCCATAAGGTTTGCAGTAAATGCTTTGGAGTAAAATTGAAATGTATACTTTTTGTATAGTCTTAGTACTGTATGCACTGAGATAATAACTTTTTTATTTTCATGTGTAGAGCCATGAACCAACATTCAAACTACTCCTAATCATGTGGGAAGTTAACCTAAGCTGTTTCCATTAGGATTGCAGTAAGTACTTTGATGTAAACTTGAACTGTATATTATTTGTATTATCTAACCATTCTATGCCCTGAGTTTACAAAATTTTTTTGTTGATGTGTAGAGCCATGAGACAACTTTCAAACAACTCAGAAACATGTGGGAAGTTACCTTAAAATGTATCCCAATGGTTTGCACTCTGTACCTTGATGGAAAAATTGAGATGTACACTATATTAATGTCAGAACATAGTATGCACTGAGAAAGTAACTTTTTTGTCTTGATCAACAGAGGCATGAAACAACTTTCAAACTACTCATAATCATGTGGGAAGTTAACTTAAAATGTTTCCCAATGTTTTGCACTCTGCACTTTTGTGGAAATTTGAGATGTATACTACCTTAATGTCAGAACTTAGTATGCACTGAGAAAGTTACTTTTATGTCTTGATGAACAGAGGCATGAAGCAACTTTCAACCTACTCATACACATGTGGGAAGTTAACCAAAGGCGTTTCCATTAGGTTTGCAGTAAGTGCTTTGGAGTAAAATTGAAATGTATACTTTTTGTATTGTCTTAGTATTGTATGCACTGAGATAACTTTTTTGTTTTCATGTGCAGAGCCATGAACCAACTTTCAAACTACTCCTAATCATGTGGGAAGTTAACCTAAGGTGTTTCCATTAGGTTTGCAGTATGTACTTTGGTGTAAAATTAAAATGTATACTATTGTTGTTATCTAAGCATTGTATGCACTGAGATAACAACTTTTTTGTGTTGATGTGTGGAGCCATGAAAAAACTTTCAAACTACTCATAATCATTTAAGAAGTTAACATAAGGTGTTTCCATTAGGTTTGCAGTATGTACTTTGGAGTAAAATTGAAATGTATACTATTTGTATTATCTAAGCATTGTATGCACTGAGATAACAACATTTTTGTGTGCATGTGTGGAGCCATGTAACAACTTACATACTACTGATAATCATGTGGGAAGTTAACTTAAACTGTTTCCCAATGGTTTGCACTCTGCACTTTGGTGGAAATTTCAGATGTATACTACCTTAATGTCAGAAAATAGTATGCACTGAGAAAGTAACTTTTTTGTCTTGATGAACGGAGGGATGAAACGACTTTCAACCTACTCATACTCATGTGGGAAGTTAACCAAAGGCGTTTCCATTAGGTTTGCAGTATGTACTTTGGTGTAAAATTGAAATGTATACTATTTGTATTATCTAAGCATTGTATGCACTGAGATAACAACATTTTTGTGTGCATGTGTAGAGCCATGAAACAACTTGCAAACTGCTCATAATCATGTGAGAAGTTAACATAAAATGTTTCCCAATGGTTTGCACTCTGCACTTTGGTGGAAAATTGAGATGTATACTACCGTAATGTCAGAACATAGTATGCACTGAGAAAGTAACTTTTTTGTCTTGATGAACAGAGGCATGAAACAACTTTAACCTACTCATACTGATGTGGGAAGTTAACCAAAGGTGTTTCCATTAGGTTTGCAGTAAGTGCTTTGAGTAAAATTGAAATGTATACTTTTTGTATTGTCTTAGTATTGTATGCACTGAGATAACTTTTTTGTTTTCATTTGCAGAGCCATGAACCAACTTTCAAACTACTCCTAATCATGTGGGAAGTTAACCTAAGGTGTTTCCATTAGGTTTGCAGTATGTACTTTGGAGTAAAATTGAAATGTATACTATTTGTATTATCTAAGCATTGTATGCACTGAGATAACAACATTTTTGTGTGCATGTGTGGAGCCATGAAACAACTTACAAACTGCTGATAATCATGTGGGAAGTTAACTTAAAATGTTTCCCAATGGTTTGCACTCTGCACTTTGGTGGAAATTTCAGATGTATACTACCTTAATGTCAGAACATAGTATGCACTGTGAAAGTAACTTTTTTGTCTTGATGAACAGAGGCATGAAACAACTTTCAACCTACTCATACTCATGTGGGAAGTTAACCAAAGGTGTTTCCATTAGGTTTGCAGTAAGTGCTTTGGAGTTAAATTGAAATGTATACTATTTGTATTGTCTTTGTACTGTATGCACTGAGATAACAACTTTTTTGTTTTCATGTGTAGAGCCATGAACCAACTTTCAAACTACTCCTAATCATGTGGGAAGTTAACCTAAGGTGTTTCCATTAGGTTTGCAGTAAGTACTTTGGTGTAAAATTGAAATGTATACTATTTGTATTGTAAAAGCATTGCATGCACTGAGAAAACAACTTTTTTGTCTTGATGTGCAGAGCCATAATACAACTTTCAAACAACTCAGAAACATGTGGGAAGTTAACCTAAGGTGTTTCCATTAGGTTTGCAGTATCTACTTTGGTGTAAAATTGAAATGTATACTATTGGTATTATCTAAGCATTGTATGCACTGAGATAACAACTTTTTTGTGTTGATGTGTACAGCCATGAAAAAACTTTCAAACTACTCATAATCATTTGGGAAGTTAACATAAGGTGTTTCCATTAAGTTTGCAGTATGTACTTTGGAGTAAAATTGAAATGTATACTATTTGTATTATCTAAGCATTGTATGCACTGAGATAACAACATTTTTGTGTGCATGTGTGGAGCCATGAAACAACTTACAAACTACTGATAATCATGTGGGAAGTTAACTTAAAATGTTTCCCAATGGTTTGCACTCTGCACTTTGGTGGAAATTTCAGATGTATACTACTTCAATGTCAGAACATAGAATGCACTGTGAAAGTAACTTTTTTGTCTTGATGAACAGAGGCATGAAACAACTTTCAACCTACTCATACTCATGTGGGAAGTTAACCAAAGGTGTTTCCATTAGGTTTGCAGTAAGTGCTTTGGAGTTAAATTGAAATGTATACTATTTGTATTGTCTTTGTATTGTATGCACTGAGATAACAACTTTTTTGTTTTCATGTGTAGAGCCATGAACCAACTTTCAAACTACTCCTAATCATGTGGGAAGTTAACCTAAGGTGTTTCCATTAGGTTTGCAGTATGTACTTTGGTGTAAAATTGAAATGTATACTATTGGTATTATCTAAGCATTGTATGCACTGAGATAACAACTTTTTTGTGTTGATGTGTGGAGCCATGAAAAAACTTTCAAACTACTCATAATCATTTGGGAAGTTAACATAAGGTGTTTCCATTAGGTTTGCAGTATGTACTTTGGAGTAAAATTGAAATGTATACTATTTGTATTATCTAAGCATTGTATGCTCTGAGATAACAACATTTTTGTGTACATGTGTGGAGCCATGAAACAACTTACAAACTACTGATAATCATGTGGGAAGTTAACTTAAACTGTTTCCCAATGGTTTGCACTCTGCACTTTGGTGGAAATTTCAGATGTATACTACCTTAATGTCAGAACATAGTATGCACTGTGAAAGTAACTTTTTTGTCTTGATGAACAGAGGCATGAAACAACTTTCAACCTACTCATACTCATGTGGGAAGTTAACCAAAGGTGTTTCCATTAGGTTTGCAGTAAGTGCTTTGGAGTTAAATTGAAATGTATACTATTTGTATTGTCTTTGTATTGTATGCACTGAGATAACAACTTTTTTGTTTTCATGTGTAGAGCCATGAACCAACTTTCAAACTACTCATAATCATGTGGGAAGTTAACCTAAGGGGTTTCCATTAGGTTTGCAGTAAGTACTTTGGTGTAAAATTGAAATGTATACTATTTGTATTGTAAAAGCATAGCATGCACTGAGAAAACAACTTTTTTGTCTTGATGTGCAGAGCCATAATACAACTTTCAAACAACTCAGAAACATGTGGGAAGTTAACCTAAGGTGTTTCCATTCGGTTTGCAGTATGTACTTTGGAGAAAAATTGAAATGTATACTATTTGTATTATCTAAGCATTGTATGCACTGAGATAACAACATTTTTGTGTGCATGTGTGGAGCCATGAAACAACTTACAAACTACTGATAATCATGTGGGAAGTTAACTTAAAATGTTTCCCAATGGTTTGCACTCTGCACTTTGGTGGAAATTTCAGATGTATACTACCTTAATGTCAGAACATATTATGCACTGTGAAAGTAACTTTTTTGTCTTGATGAACAGAGGCATGAAACAACTTTCAACCTACTCATACTCATGTGGGAAGTTAACCAAAGGTGTTTCCATTAGGTTTGCAGTAAGTGCTTTGGAGTTAAATTGAAATGTACACTATTTGTATTGTCTTTGTAGTGTATGCACTGAGATAACAACTTTTTTGTTTTCATGTGTGGAGCCATGAACCAACTTTCAAACTACTCATAATCATGTGGGAAGTTAACCTAAGGGGTTTCCATTACGTTTGCAGTAAGTACTTTGGTGTAAAATTGAAATGTATACTATTTGTATTATCTAAGCATTGTATGCACTGAGATAACAACATTTTTGTGTGCCTCTGTTGAGCCATGAAACAACTTGCAAACTACTCATAATCATGTGAGAAGTTCACAAAAATGTTTCCCAATGGTTTGCACTCTGCACTTTGGTGGAAAATTGAGATGTATACTACCGTAGTGTCAGAACATAGTATGCACTGAGAAAGTAACTTTTTTGTCTTGATGAACAGAGGCATGAAACAACTTTAACCTACTCATACTGATGTGGGAACCAAAGGTGTTTCCATAAGGTTTGCAGTAAATGCTTTGGAGTAAAATTGAAATGTATACTTTTTGTATAGTGTTAGTACTGTATGCACTGAGATAATAACATTTTTGTTTTCATGTGTAGAGCCATGAACCAACGTTCAAACTACTCCTAATCATGTGGGAAGTTAACCTAAGCTGTTTCCATTAGGATTGCAGTAAGTACTTTGATGTAAACTTGAACTGTATATTATTTGTATTATCTAACCATTCTATGCCCTGAGTTTACAAAATTTTTTTGTTGATGTGTAGAGCCATGAGACAACTTTCAAACAACTCAGAAACATGTGGGAAGTTAACTTAAAATGTATCCCAATGGTTTGCACTCTGTACCTTGATGGAAAAATTGAGATGTACACTATATTAATGTCAGAACATAGTATGCACTGAGAAAGTAACTTTTTTGTCTTGATCAACAGAGGCATGAAACAACTTTCAAACTACTCATAATCATGTGGGAAGTTAACTTAAAATGTTTCCCAATGTTTTGCACTCTGCACTTTGGTGGAAATTTCAGATGTATACTACCTTAATGTCAGAACATATTATGCACTGTGAAAGTAACTATTTTGTCTTGATGAACAGAGGCATGAAACAACTTTCAACCTACTCATACTCATGTGGGAAGTTAACCAAAGGTGTTTCCATTAGGTTTGCAGTAAGTGCTTTGGAGTTAAATTGAAATGTACACTATTTGTATTGTCTTTGTATTGTATGCACTGAGATAACTTTTTTGTTTTCATGTGCAGAGCCATGAACCAACTTTCAAACTACTCCTAATCATGTGGGAAGTTAACCTAAGGTGTTTCCATTAGGTTTGCAGTATGTACTTTGGTGTAAAATTAAAATGTATACTATTGGTGTTATCTAAGCATTGTATGCACTGAGATAACAACTTTTTTGTGTTGATGTGTGGAGCCATGAAAAAACTTTCAAACTACTCATAATCATGTGGGAAGTTAACCAAAGGCGTTTCCATTAGGTTTGCAGTAAGTACTTTAGAGTAAAATTGAAATGTATACTATTTGTATTATCTAAGCATTGTATGCACTGAGATAACAACATTTTTGTGTGCATGTGTAGAGCCATGAAACAACTTGCAAACTGCTCATAATCATGTGAGAAGTTAACATAAAATGTTTCCCAATGGTTTGCACTCTGCACTTTGGTGGAAAATTGAGATGTATACTACCGTAATGTCAGAACATAGTATGCACTGAGAAAGTAACTTTTTTGTCTTGATGAACAGAGGCATGAAACAACTTTAACCTACTCATACTGATATGGGAAGTTAACCAAAGGTGTTTCCATTAGGTTTGCAGTAAGTGCTTTGAGTAAAATTGAAATGTATACTTTTTGTATTGTCTTAGTATTGTATGCACTGAGATAACTTTTTTGCTTTCATTTGCAGAGCCATGAACCAACTTTCAAACTACTCCTAATCATGTGGGAACTTAACCTAAGGTGTTTCCATTAGGTTTGCAGTATGTACTTTGGAGTAAAATTGAAATGTATACTATTTGTATTATCTAAGCATTGTATGCACTGAGATAACAACATTGTTGTGTGCATGTGTGGAGCCATGAAACAACTTACAAACTACTGATAATCATGTGGGAAGTTAACTTAAAATGTTTCCCAATGGTTTGCACTCTGCACTTTGGTGGAAATTTCAGATGTATACTACCTTAATGTCAGAACATAGTATGCACTGTGAAAGTAACTTTTTTGTCTTGATGAACAGAGGCATGAAACAACTTTCAACCTACTCATACTCATGTGGGAAGTTAACCAAAGGTGTTTCCATTAGGTTTGCAGTAAGTGTTTTGGAGTTAAATTGAAATGTATACTATTTGTATTGTCTTTGTACTGTATGCACTGAGATAACAACTTTTTTGTTTTCATGTGTAGAGCCATGAACCAACTTTCAAACTACTCATAATCATGTGGGAAGTTAACCTAAGGGGTTTCCATTATGTTTGCAGTAAGTACTTTGGTGTAAAATTGAAATGTATACTATTTGTATTGTAAAAGCATTGCATGCACTGAGAAAACAACTTTTTTGTCTTGATGTCCAGAGCCATAATACAACTTTCAAACAACTCAGAAACATGTGGGAAGTTAACCTAAGGTGTTTCCATTAGGTTTGCAGTATCTACTTTGGTGTAAAATTGAAATGTATACTATTGGTATTATCTAAGCATTGTATGCACTGAGATAACAACTTTTTTGTGTTGATGTGTACAGCCATGAAAAAACTTTCAAACTACTCATAATCATTTGGGAAGTTAACATAAGGTGTTTCCATTAGGTTTGCAGTATGTACTTTGGAGTAAAATTGAAATGTATACTATTTGTATTATCTAAGCATTGTATGCACTGAGATCACAACATTTTTGTGTGCATGTGTGGAGCCATGAAACAACTTGCAAACTGCTCATAATCATGTGAGAAGTTAACATAAAATGTCTCCCAATGGTTTGCACTCTGCACTTTGGTGGAAAATTGAGATGTATACTACCGTAATGTCAGAACATAGTATGCACTGAGAAAGTAACTTTTTTGTCTTGATGAACAGAGGCATGAAACAACTTTAACCTACTCATACTGATGTGGGAAGTTAACCAAAGGTGTTTCCATTAGGTTTGCAGTAAGTGCTTTGGAGTTAAATTGAAATGTATACTATTTGTATTGTCTTTGTACTGTATGCACTGAGATAACAACTTTTTTCTTTTCATGTGTAGAGCCATGAACCAACTTTCAAACTACTCATAATCATGTGGGAAGTTAACCTAAGGGGTTTCCATTAGGTTTGCAGTAAGTACTTTGGTGTAAAATTGAAATGTATACTATTTGTATTGTAAAAGCATTGCATGCACTGAGAAAACAACTTTTTTGTCTTGATGTGCAGAGCCATAATACAACTTTCAAACAACTCAGAAACATGTGGGAAGTTAACCTAAGGTGTTTCCATTAGGTTTGCAGTATCTACTTTGGTGTAAAATTGAAATGTATACTATTGGTATTATCTAAGCATTGTATGCACTGAGATAACAACTTTTTTGTGTTGATGTGTACAGCCATGAAAAAACTTTCAAACTACTCATAATCATGTGGGAAGTTAACTTAAAATGTTTCCCAATGTTTTGCACTCTGCACTTTTGTGGAAATTTGAGATGTATACTACCTTAATGTCAGAACTTAGTATGCACTGAGAAAGTTACTTTTATGTCTTGATGAACAGAGGCATGAAGCAACTTTCAACCTACTCATACACATGTGGGAAGTTAACCAAAGGCGTTTCCATTAGGTTTGCAGTAAGTGCTTTGGAGTAAAATTGAAATGTATACTTTTTGTATTGTCTTAGTATTGTATGCACTGAGATAACTTTTTTGTTTTCATGTGCAGAGCCATGAACCAACTTTCAAACTACTCCTAATCATGTGGGAAGTTAACCTAAGGTGTTTCCATTAGGTTTGCAGTATGTACTTTGGTGTAAAATGGAAATGTATACTATTGGTATTATCTAAGCATTGTATGCACTGAGATAACAACTTTTTTGTGTTGATGTGTGGAGCCATGAAAAAACTTTCAAACTACTCATAATCATTTGGGAAGTTAACATAAGGTGTTTCCATTAGGTTTGCAGTATGTACTTTGGAGTAAAATTGAAATGTATACTATTTGTATTATCTAAGCATTGTATGCTCTGAGATAACAACATTTTTGTGTGCATGTGTGGAGCCATGAAACAACTTACAAACTACTGATAATCATGTGGGAAGTTAACTTAAACTGTTTCCCAATGGTTTGCACTCTGCACTTTGGTGGAAATTTCAGATGTATACTACCTTAATGTCAGAACATAGTATGCACTGTGAAAGTAACTTTTTTGTCTTGTTGAACAGAGGCATGAAACAACTTTCAACCTACTCATACTCATGTGGGAAGTTAACCAAAGGTGTTTCCATTAGGTTTGCAGTAAGTGCTTTGGAGTTAAATTGAAATGTATACTATTTGTATTGTCTTTGTATTGTATGCACTGAGATAACAACTTTTTTGTTTTCATGTGTAGAGCCATGAACCAACTTTCAAACTACTCATAATCATGTGGGAAGTTAACCTAATGGGTTTCCATTAGGTTTGCAGTAAGTACTTTGGTGTAAAATTGAAATGTATACTATTTGTATTGTAAAAGCATTGTATGCACTGAGAAAACAACTTTTTTGTCTTGATGTGCAGAGCCATAATACAAGTTTCAAACAACTCAGAAACATGTGGGAAGTTAACCTAAGGTGTTTCCATTCGGTTTGCAGCATGTACTTTGGAGAAAAATTGAAATGTATACTATTTGTATTATCTAAGCATTGTATGCACTGAGATAACAACATTTTTGTGTGCATGTGTGGAGCCATGAAACAACTTACAAACTATTGATAATCATGTGGGAAGTTAACTTAAAATGTTTCCCAATGGTTTGCACTCTGCACTTTGGTGGAAATTTCAGATGTATACTACCTTAATGTCAGAACATATTGTGCACTGTGAAAGTAACTTTTTTGTCTTGATGAACAGAGGCATGAAACAACTTTCAACCTACTCATACTCATGTGGGAAGTTAACCAAAGGTGTTTCCATTAGGTTTGCAGTAAGTGCTTTGGAGTTAAATTGAAATGTATACTATTTGTATTGTCTTTGTATTGTATGCACTGAGATAACAACTTTTTTGTTTTCATGTGTAGAGCCATGAACCAACTTTCAAACTACTCCTAATCATGTGGGAAGTTAACCTAAGGTGTTTCCATTAGGTTTGCAGTATGTACTTTGGTGTAAAATTGAAATGTATACTATTGGTATTATCTAAGCATTGTATGCACTGAGATAACAACTTTTTTGTGTTGATGTGTGGAGCCATGAAAAAACTTTCAAACTACTCATAATCATTTGGGAAGTTAACATAAGGTGTTTCCATTAGGTTTGCAGTATGTACTTTGGAGTAAAATTGAAATGTATACTATTTGTATTATCTAAGCATTGTATGCTCTGAGATAACAACATTTTTGTGTACATGTGTGGAGCCATGAAACAACTTACAAACTACTGATAATCATGTGGGAAGTTAACTTAAACTGTTTCCCAATGGTTTGCACTCTGCACTTTGGTGGAAATTTCAGATGTATACTACCTTAATGTCAGAACATAGTATGCACTGTGAAAGTAACTTTTTTGTCTTGATGAACAGAGGCATGAAACAACTTTCAACCTACTCATACTCATGTGGGAAGTTAACCAAAGGTGTTTCCATTAGGTTTGCAGTAAGTGCTTTGGAGTTAAATTGAAATGTATACTATTTGTATTGTCTTTGTATTGTATGCACTGAGATAACAACTTTTTTGTTTTCATGTGTAGAGCCATGAACCAACTTTCAAACTACTCATAATCATGTGGGAAGTTAACCTAAGGGGTTTCCATTAGGTTTGCAGTAAGTACTTTGGTGTAAAATTGAAATGTATACTATTTGTATTGTAAAAGCATAGCATGCACTGAGAAAACAACTTTTTTGTCTTGATGTGCAGAGCCATAATACAACTTTCAACCTACTCAGAAACATCTGGGAAGTTAACCAAAGGTGTTTCCATTAGGTTTGCAGTAAGTGCTTTGGAGTTAAATTGAAATGTAGACTATTTGTATTGTCTTTGTATTGTATGCACTGAGATAACAACTTTTTTGTTTTCATGTGTGGAGCCATGAACCAACTTTCAAACTACTCATAATCATGTGGGAAGTTAACCTAAGGGGTTTCCATTACGTTTGCAGTAAGTACTTTGGTGTAAAATTGAAATGTATACTATTTGTATTATCTAAGCATTGTATGCACTGAGATAACAACATTTTTGTGTGCCTCTGTAGAGCCATGAAACAACTTGCAAACTACTCAAAATCATGTGAGAAGTTCACAAAAATGTTTCCCAATGGTTTGCACTCTGCACTTTGGTGGAAAATTGAGATGTATACTACCGTAGTGTCAGAACATAGTATGCACTGAGAAAGTAACTTTTTTGTCTTGATGAACAGAGGCATGAAACAACTTTAACCTACTCATACTGATGTGGGAACCAAAGGTGTTTCCATAAGGTTTGCAGTAAATGCTTTGGAGTAAAATTGAAATGTATACTTTTTGTATAGTCTTAGTACTGTATGCACTGAGATAATAACATTTTTGTTTTCATGTGTAGAGCCATGAACCAACGTTCAAACTACTCCTAATCATGTGGGAAGTTAACCTAAGCTGTTTCCATTAGGATTGCAGTAAGTACTTTGATGTAAACTTGAACTGTATATTATTTGTATTATCTAACCATTCTATGCCCTGAGTTTACAAAATTTTTTTGTTGATGTGTAGAGCCATGAGACAACTTTCAAACAACTCAGAAACATGTGGGAAGTTAACTTAAAATGTATCCCAATGGTTTGCACTCTGTACCTTGATGGAAAAATTGAGATGTACACTATATTAATGTCAGAACATAGTATGCACTGAGAAAGTAACTTTTTTGTCTTGATCAACAGAGGCATGAAACAACTTTCAAACTACTCATAATCATGTGGGAAGTTAACTTAAAATGTTTCCCAATGTTTTGCACTCTGCACTTTTGTGGAAATTTGAGATGTATACTACCTTAATGTCAGAACTTAGTATGCACTGAGAAAGTTACTTTTATGTCTTGATGAACAGAGGCATGAAGCAACTTTCAAACTACTCATAATCATGTGGGAAGTTAACCTAAGGGGTTTCCATTAGGTTTGCAGTAAGTACTTTGGTGTAAAATTGAAATGTATACTATTTGTATTGTAAAAGCATTGCATGCACTGAGAAAACAACTTTTTTGTCTTGATGTGCAGAGCCATAATACAACTTTCAAACAACTCAGAAACATGTGGGAAGTTAACCTAAGGTGTTTCCATTAGGTTTGCAGTATCTACTTTGGAGAAAAATTGAAATGTATACTATTGGTATTATCTAAGCATTGTATGCACTGAGATAACAACTTTTTTGTGTTGATGTGTACAGCCATGAAAAAACTTTCAAACTACTCATAATCATTTGGGAAGTTAACATAAGGTGCTTCCATTAGGTTTGCAGTATGTACTTTGGAGTAAAATTGAAATGTATACTATTTGTATTATCTAAGCATTGTATGCACTGACATAACAACATTTTTGTGTGCATGTGTGGAGCCATGAAACAACTTACAAACTACTGATAATCATGTGGGAAGTTAACTTAAAATGTTTCCCAATGGTTTGCACTCTGCACTTTGGTGGAAATTTCAGATGTATACTACTTTAATGTCAGAACATAGTATGCACTGTGAAAGTAACTTTTTTGTCTTGATGAACAGAGGCATGAAACAACTTTCAACCTACTCATACTCATGTGGGAAGTTAACCAAAGGTGTTTCCATTAGGTTTGCAGTAAGTGCTTTGAGTAAAATTGAAATGTATACTTTTTGTATTGTCTTAGTATTGTATGCACTGAGATAACTTTTTTGTTTTCATTTGCAGAGCCATGAACCAACTTTCAAACTACTCCTAATCATGTGGGAAGTTAACCTAAGGTGTTTCCATTAGGTTTGCAGTATGTACTTTGGTGTAAAATGGAAATGTATACTATTGGTATTATCTAAGCATTGTATGCACTGAGATAACAACTTTTTTGTGTTGATGTGTGGAGCCATGAAAAAACTTTCAAACTACTCATAATCATTTGGGAAGTTAACATAAGGTGTTTCCATTAGGTTTGCAGTATGTACTTTGGAGTAAAATTGAAATGTATACTATTTGTATTATCTAAGCATTGTATGCTCTGAGATAACAACATTTTTGTGTGCATGTGTGGAGCCATGAAACAACTTACAAACTACTGATAATCATGTGGGAAGTTAACTTAAACTGTTTCCCAATGGTTTGCACTCTGCACTTTGGTGGAAATTTCAGATGTATACTACCTTAATGTCAGAACATAGTATGCACTGTGAAAGTAACTTTTTTGTCTTGTTGAACAGAGGCATGAAACAACTTTCAACCTACTCATACTCATGTGGGAAGTTAACCAAAGGTGTTTCCATTAGGTTTGCAGTAAGTGCTTTGGAGTTAAATTGAAATGTATACTATTTGTATTGTCTTTGTATTGTATGCACTGAGATAACAACTTTTTTGTTTTCATGTGTAGAGCCATGAACCAACTTTCAAACTACTCATAATCATGTGGGAAGTTAACCTAATGGGTTTCCATTAGGTTTGCAGTAAGTACTTTGGTGTAAAATTGAAATGTATACTATTTGTATTGTAAAAGCATTGTATGCACTGAGAAAACAACTTTTTTGTCTTGATGTGCAGAGCCATAATACAACTTTCAAACAACTCAGAAACATGTGGGAAGTTAACCTAAGGTGTTTCCATTCGGTTTGCAGTATGTACTTTGGAGAAAAATTGAAATGTATACTATTTGTATTATCTAAGCATTGTATGCACTGAGATAACAACATTTTTGTGTGCATGTGTGGAGCCATGAAACAACTTACAAACTATTGATAATCATGTGGGAAGTTAACTTAAAATGTTTCCCAATGGTTTGCACTCTGCACTTTGGTGGAAATTTCAGATGTATACTACCTTAATGTCAGAACATATTATGCACTGTGAAAGTAACTTTTTTGTCTTGATGAACAGAGGCATGAAACAACTTTCAACCTACTCATACTCATGTGGGAAGTTAACCAAAGGTGTTTCCATTAGGTTTGCAGTAAGTGCTTTGGAGTTAAATTGAAATGTACACTATTTGTATTGTCTTTGTATTGTATGCACTGAGATAACTTTTTTGTTTTCATGTGCAGAGCCATGAACCAACTTTCAAACTACTCCTAATCATGTGGGAAGTTAACCTAAGGTGTTTCCATTAGGTTTGCAGTATGTACTTTGGTGTAAAATTAAAATGTATACTATTGGTGTTATCTAAGCATTGTATGCACTGAGATAACAACTTTTTTGTGTTGATGTGTGGAGCCATGAAAAAACTTTCAAACTACTCATAATCATGTGGGAAGTTAACCAAAGGCGTTTCCATTAGGTTTGCAGTAAGTACTTTAGAGTAAAATTGAAATGTATACTATTTGTATTATCTAAGCATTGTATGCACTGAGATAACAACATTTTTGTGTGCATGTGTAGAGCCATGAAACAACTTGCAAACTGCTCATAATCATGTGAGAAGTTAACATAAAATGTTTCCCAATGGTTTGCACTCTGCACTTTGGTGGAAATTTCAGATGTATACTACCTTAATGTCAGAACATAGTATGCACTGTGAAAGTAACTTTTTTGTCTTGATGAACAGAGGCATGAAACAACTTTCAACCTACTCATACTCATGTGGGAAGTTAACCAAAGGTGTTTCCATTAGGTTTGCAGTAAGTGCTTTGGAGTTAAATTGAAATGTATACTATTTGTATTGTCTTTGTATTGTATGCACTGAGATAACAACTTTTTTGTTTTCATGTGTAGAGCCATGAACCAACTTTCAAACTACTCATAATCATGTGGGAAGTTAACCTAAGGGGTTTCCATTAGGTTTGCAGTAAGTACTTTGGTGTAAAATTGAAATGTATACTATTTGTATTGTAAAAGCATAGCATGCACTGAGAAAACAACTTTTTTGTCTTGATGTGCAGAGCCATAATACAACTTTCAACCTACTCAGAAACATCTGGGAAGTTAACCAAAGGTGTTTCCATTAGGTTTGCAGTAAGTGCTTTGGAGTTAAATTGAAATGTAGACTATTTGTATTGTCTTTGTATTGTATGCACTGAGATAACAACTTTTTTGTTTTCATGTGTGGAGCCATGAACCAACTTTCAAACTACTCATAATCATGTGGGAAGTTAACCTAAGGGGTTTCCATTACGTTTGCAGTAAGTACTTTGGTGTAAAATTGAAATGTATACTATTTGTATTATCTAAGCATTGTATGCACTGAGATAACAACATTTTTGTGTGCCTCTGTAGAGCCATGAAACAACTTGCAAACTACTCAAAATCATGTGAGAAGTTCACAAAAATGTTTCCCAATGGTTTGCACTCTGCACTTTGGTGGAAAATTGAGATGTATACTACCGTAGTGTCAGAACATAGTATGCACTGAGAAAGTAACTTTTTTGTCTTGATGAACAGAGGCATGAAACAACTTTAACCTACTCATACTGATGTGGGAACCAAAGGTGTTTCCATAAGGTTTGCAGTAAATGCTTTGGAGTAAAATTGAAATGTATACTTTTTGTATAGTCTTAGTACTGTATGCACTGAGATAATAACATTTTTGTTTTCATGTGTAGAGCCATGAACCAACGTTCAAACTACTCCTAATCATGTGGGAAGTTAACCTAAGCTGTTTCCATTAGGATTGCAGTAAGTACTTTGATGTAAACTTGAACTGTATATTATTTGTATTATCTAACCATTCTATGCCCTGAGTTTACAAAATTTTTTTGTTGATGTGTAGAGCCATGAGACAACTTTCAAACAACTCAGAAACATGTGGGAAGTTAACTTAAAATGTATCCCAATGGTTTGCACTCTGTACCTTGATGGAAAAATTGAGATGTACACTATATTAATGTCAGAACATAGTATGCACTGAGAAAGTAACTTTTTTGTCTTGATCAACAGAGGCATGAAACAACTTTCAAACTACTCATAATCATGTGGGAAGTTAACTTAAAATGTTTCCCAATGTTTTGCACTCTGCACTTTTGTGGAAATTTGAGATGTATACTACCTTAATGTCAGAACTTAGTATGCACTGAGAAAGTTACTTTTATGTCTTGATGAACAGAGGCATGAAGCAACTTTCAAACTACTCATAATCATGTGGGAAGTTAACCTAAGGGGTTTCCATTAGGTTTGCAGTAAGTACTTTGGTGTAAAATTGAAATGTATACTATTTGTATTGTAAAAGCATTGCATGCACTGAGAAAACAACTTTTTTGTCTTGATGTGCAGAGCCATAATACAACTTTCAAACAACTCAGAAACATGTGGGAAGTTAACCTAAGGTGTTTCCATTAGGTTTGCAGTATCTACTTTGGAGAAAAATTGAAATGTATACTATTGGTATTATCTAAGCATTGTATGCACTGAGATAACAACTTTTTTGTGTTGATGTGTACAGCCATGAAAAAACTTTCAAACTACTCATAATCATTTGGGAAGTTAACATAAGGTGCTTCCATTAGGTTTGCAGTATGTACTTTGGAGTAAAATTGAAATGTATACTATTTGTATTATCTAAGCATTGTATGCACTGACATAACAACATTTTTGTGTGCATGTGTGGAGCCATGAAACAACTTACAAACTACTGATAATCATGTGGGAAGTTAACTTAAAATGTTTCCCAATGGTTTGCACTCTGCACTTTGGTGGAAATTTCAGATGTATACTACTTTAATGTCAGAACATAGTATGCACTGTGAAAGTAACTTTTTTGTCTTGATGAACAGAGGCATGAAACAACTTTCAACCTACTCATACTCATGTGGGAAGTTAACCAAAGGTGTTTCCATTAGGTTTGCAGTAAGTGCTTTGAGTAAAATTGAAATGTATACTTTTTGTATTGTCTTAGTATTGTATGCACTGAGATAACTTTTTTGTTTTCATTTGCAGAGCCATGAACCAACTTTCAAACTACTCCTAATCATGTGGGAAGTTAACCTAAGGTGTTTCCATTAGGTTTGCAGTATGTACTTTGGTGTAAAATGGAAATGTATACTATTGGTATTATCTAAGCATTGTATGCACTGAGATAACAACTTTTTTGTGTTGATGTGTGGAGCCATGAAAAAACTTTCAAACTACTCATAATCATTTGGGAAGTTAACATAAGGTGTTTCCATTAGGTTTGCAGTATGTACTTTGGAGTAAAATTGAAATGTATACTATTTGTATTATCTAAGCATTGTATGCTCTGAGATAACAACATTTTTGTGTGCATGTGTGGAGCCATGAAACAACTTACAAACTACTGATAATCATGTGGGAAGTTAACTTAAACTGTTTCCCAATGGTTTGCACTCTGCACTTTGGTGGAAATTTCAGATGTATACTACCTTAATGTCAGAACATAGTATGCACTGTGAAAGTAACTTTTTTGTCTTGTTGAACAGAGGCATGAAACAACTTTCAACCTACTCATACTCATGTGGGAAGTTAACCAAAGGTGTTTCCATTAGGTTTGCAGTAAGTGCTTTGGAGTTAAATTGAAATGTATACTATTTGTATTGTCTTTGTATTGTATGCACTGAGATAACAACTTTTTTGTTTTCATGTGTAGAGCCATGAACCAACTTTCAAACTACTCATAATCATGTGGGAAGTTAACCTAATGGGTTTCCATTAGGTTTGCAGTAAGTACTTTGGTGTAAAATTGAAATGTATACTATTTGTATTGTAAAAGCATTGTATGCACTGAGAAAACAACTTTTTTGTCTTGATGTGCAGAGCCATAATACAACTTTCAAACAACTCAGAAACATGTGGGAAGTTAACCTAAGGTGTTTCCATTCGGTTTGCAGTATGTACTTTGGAGAAAAATTGAAATGTATACTATTTGTATTATCTAAGCATTGTATGCACTGAGATAACAACATTTTTGTGTGCATGTGTGGAGCCATGAAACAACTTACAAACTATTGATAATCATGTGGGAAGTTAACTTAAAATGTTTCCCAATGGTTTGCACTCTGCACTTTGGTGGAAATTTCAGATGTATACTACCTTAATGTCAGAACATATTATGCACTGTGAAAGTAACTTTTTTGTCTTGATGAACAGAGGCATGAAACAACTTTCAACCTACTCATACTCATGTGGGAAGTTAACCAAAGGTGTTTCCATTAGGTTTGCAGTAAGTGCTTTGGAGTTAAATTGAAATGTACACTATTTGTATTGTCTTTGTATTGTATGCACTGAGATAACTTTTTTGTTTTCATGTGCAGAGCCATGAACCAACTTTCAAACTACTCCTAATCATGTGGGAAGTTAACCTAAGGTGTTTCCATTAGGTTTGCAGTATGTACTTTGGTGTAAAATTAAAATGTATACTATTGGTGTTATCTAAGCATTGTATGCACTGAGATAACAACTTTTTTGTGTTGATGTGTGGAGCCATGAAAAAACTTTCAAACTACTCATAATCATGTGGGAAGTTAACCAAAGGCGTTTCCATTAGGTTTGCAGTAAGTACTTTAGAGTAAAATTGAAATGTATACTATTTGTATTATCTAAGCATTGTATGCACTGAGATAACAACATTTTTGTGTGCATGTGTAGAGCCATGAAACAACTTGCAAACTGCTCATAATCATGTGAGAAGTTAACATAAAATGTTTCCCAATGGTTTGCACTCTGCACTTTGGTGGAAAATTGAGATGTATACTACCGTAATGTCAGAACATAGTATGCACTGAGAAAGTAACTTTTTTGTCTTGATGAACAGAGGCATGAAACAACTTTAACCTACTCATACTGATGTGGGAAGTTAACCAAAGGTGTTTCCATTAGGTTTGCAGTAAGTGCTTTGGAGTTAAATTGAAATGTATACTATTTGTATTGTCTTTGTACTGTATGCACTGAGATAACAACTTTTTTGTTTTCATGTGTAGAGCCATGAACCAACTTTCAAACTACTCATAATCATGTGGGAAGTTAACCTAAGGGGTTTCCATTAGGTTTGCAGTAAGTACTTTGGTGTAAAATTGAAATGTATACTATTTGTATTGTAAAAGCATTGCATGCACTGAGAAAACAACTTTTTTGTCTTGATGTCCAGAGCCATAATACAACTTTCAAACAACTCAGAAACATGTGGGAAGTTAACCTAAGGTGTTTCCATTAGGTTTGCAGTATCTACTTTGGTGTAAAATTGAAATGTATACTATTGGTATTATCTATGCATTGTATGCACTGAGATAACAACTTTTTTGTGTTGATGTGTACAGCCATGAAAAAACTTTCAAACTACTCATAATCATTTGGGAAGTTAACATAAGGTGTTTCCATTAGGTTTGCAGTATGTACTTTGGAGTAAAATTGAAATGTATACTATTTGTATTATCTAAGCATTGTATGCACTGAGATAACAACATTTTTGTGTGCATGTGTGGAGCCATGAAACAACTTGCAAACTGCTCATAATCATGTGAGAAGTTAACATAAAATGTCTTCCAATGGTTTGCACTCTGCACTTTGGTGGAAAATTGAGATGTATACTACCGTAATGTCAGAACATAGTATGCACTGAGAAAGTAACTTTTTTGTCTTGATGAACAGAGGCATGAAACAACTTTAACCTACTCATACTGATGTGGGAAGTTAACCAAAGGTGTTTCCATTAGGTTTGCAGTAAGTGCTTTGGAGTTAAATTGAAATGTATACTATTTGTATTGTCTTTGTACTGTATGCACTGAGATAACAACTTTTTTCTTTTCATGTGTAGAGCCATGAACCAACTTTCAAACTACTCATAATCATGTGGGAAGTTAACCTAAGGGGTTTCCATTAGGTTTGCAGTAAGTACTTTGGTGTAAAATTGAAATGTATACTATTTGTATTGTAAAAGCATTGCATGCACAGAGAAAACAACTTTTTTGTCTTGATGTGCAGAGCCATAATACAACTTTCAAACAACTCAGAAACATGTGGGAAGTTAACCTAAGGTGTTTCCATTAGGTTTGCAGTATGTACTTTGGTGTAAAATTGAAATGTATACTATTGGTATTATCTAAGCATTGTATGCACTGAGATAACAACTTTTTTGTGTTGATGTGTACAGCCATGAAAAAACTTTCAAACTACTCATAATCATTTGGGAAGTTAACATAAGGTGTTTCCATTAGGTTTGCAGTATGTACTTTGGAGTAAAATTGAAATGTATACTATTTGTATTATCTAAGCATTGTATGCACTGAGATAACAACATTTTTGTGTGCATGTGTGGAGCCATGAAAGAACTTACAAACTACTGATAATCATGTGGGAAGTTAACTTAAAATGTTTCCCAATGGTTTGCACTCTGCACTTTGGTGGAAATTTCAGATGTATACTACTTCAATGTCAGAACATAGTATGCACTGTGAAAGTAACTTTTTTGTCTTGATGAACAGAGGCATGAAACAACTTTCAACCTACTCATACTCATGTGGGAAGTTAACCAAAGGTGTTTCCATTAGGTTTGCAGTTAGTGCTTTGGAGTTAAATTGAAATGTATACTATTTGTATTGTCTTTGTATTGTATGCACTGAGATAACAACTTTTTTGTTTTCATGTGTAGAGCCATGAACCAACTTTCAAACTACTCATAATCATGTGGGAAGTTAACCTAAGGTGTTTCCATTAGGTTTGCAGTAAGTACTTTGGTGTAAAATTGAAATGTATACTATTTGTTTTGTAAAAGCATTGTATGCACTGAGAAAACAACTTTTTTGTCTTGATGTGCAGAGCCATAATACAACTTTCAAACAACTCAGAAACATGTGGGAAGTTAACCTAAGGTGTTTCCATTAGGTTTGCAGTATGTAGTTTGGAGTAAAATTGAAATGTATACTATTTGTATTATCTAAGCATTGTATGCACTGAGATAACAACTTTTTTGTGTTGATGTGTGGAGCCATGAAAAAACTTTCAAACTACTCATAATCATTTGGGAAGTTAACATCAGGTGTTTCCATTAGGTTTGCAGTATGTACTTTGGAGTAAAATTGAAATGTATACTATTTGTATTATCTAAGCATTGTATGCACTGAGATAACAACATTTTTGTGTGCATGTGTAGAGCCATGAAACAACTTGCAAACTGCTCATAATCATGTGAGAAGTTAACATAAAATGTTTGCCAATGGTTTGCACTCTGCACTTTGGTGGAAAATTGCGATGTATACTACCGTAATGTCAGAACATAGTATGCACTGAGAAGGTAACTTTTTTGTCTTGATGAACAGAGGCATGAAACAACTTTAACCTACTCATACTGATGTGGGAAGTTAACCAAAGGTGTTTCCATTAGGTTTGCAGTAAGTGCTTTGAGTAAAATTGAAATGTATACTTTTTGTATTGTCTTAGTATTGTATGCACTGAGATAACTTTTTTGTTTTCATTTGCAGAGCCATGAACCAACTTTCAAACTACTCCTATTCATGTGGGAAGTTAACCTAAGGTGTTTCCATTAGGTTTGCAGTATCTACTTTGGTGTAAAATTGAAATGTATACTATTGGTATTATCTAAGCATTGTATGCAGTGAGATAACAACTTTTTTGTGTTGATGTGTGGAGCCATGAAAAAACTTTCAAACTACTCATAATCATTTGGGAAGTTAACATAAGGTGTTTCCATTAGGTTTGCAGTATGTACTTTGGAGTAAAATTGAAATGTATACTATTTGTATTATCTAAGCATTGTATGCTCTGAGATAACAACATTTTTGTGTGCATGTGTGGAGCCATGAAACAACTTACAAACTACTGATAATCATGTGGGAAGTTAACTTAAACTGTTTCCCAATGGTTTGCACTCTGCACTTTGGTGGAAATTTCAGATGTATACTACCTTAATGTCAGAACATAGTATGCACTGCGAAAGTATCTTTTTTGTCTTGATGAACAGAGGCATGAAACAACTTTCAACCCACTCATACTCATGTGGGAAGTTAACCAAAGGTGTTTCCATTAGGTTTGCAGTAAGTGCTTTGGAGTTAAATTGAAATGTATACTATTTGTATTGTCTTTGTACTGTATGCACTGAGATAACAACTTTTTTGTTTTCATGTGTAGAGCCATGAACCAACTTTCAAACTACTCATAATCATGTGGGAAGTTAACCTAAGGGGTTTCCATTAGGTTTGCAGTAAGTACTTTGGTGTAAAATTGAAATGTATACTATTTGTATTGTAAAAGCATTGCATGCACTGAGAAAACAACTTTTTTGTCTTGATGTGCAGAGCCATAATACAACTTTCAAACAACTCAGAAACATGTGGGAAGTTAACCTAAGGTGTTTCCATTAGGTTTGCAGTATCTACTTTGGAGAAAAATTGAAATGTATACTATTGGTATTATCTAAGCATTGTATGCACTGAGATAACAACTTTTTTGTGTTGATGTGTACAGCCATGAAAAAACTTTCAAACTACTCATAATCATTTGGGAAGTTAACATAAGGTGTTTCCATTAGGTTTGCAGTATGTACTTTGGAGTAAAATTGAAATGTATACTATTTGTATTATCTAAGCATTGTATGCACTGAGATAACAACATTTTTGTGTGCATGTGTGGAGCCATGAAACAACTTACAAACTACTGATAATCATGTGGGAAGTTAACTTAAAATGTTTCCCAATGGTTTGCACTCTGCACTTTGGTGGAAATTTCAGATGTATACTACTTTAATGTCAGAACATAGTATGCACTGTGAAAGTAACTTTTTTGTCTTGATGAACAGAGGCATGAAACAACTTTCAACCTACTCATACTCATGTGGGAAGTTAACCAAAGGTGTTTCCATTAGGTTTGCAGTAAGTGCTTTGAGTAAAATTGAAATGTATACTTTTTGTATTGTCTTAGTATTGTATGCACTGAGATAACTTTTTTGTTTTCATTTGCAGAGCCATGAACCAACTTTCAAACTACTCCTAATCATCTGGGAAGTTAACCTAAGGTGTTTCCATTAGGTTTGCAGTATGTACTTTGGTGTAAAATTGAAATGTATACTATTGGTATTATCTAAGCATTGTATGCACTGAGATAACAACTTTTTTGTGTTGATGTGTGGAGCCATGAAAAAACTTTCAAACTACTCATAATCATTTGGGAAGTTAACATAAGGTGTTTCCATTAGGTTTGCAGTATGTACTTTGGAGTAAAATTGAAATGTATACTATTTGTATTATCTAAGCATTGTATGTTCTGAGATAACAACATTTTTGTGTGCATGTGTGGAGCCATGAAACAACTTACCAACTACTGATAATCATGTGGGAAGTTAACTTAAACTGTTTCCCAATGGTTTGCACTCTGCACTTTGGTGGAAATTTCAGATGTATACTACCTTAATGTCAGAACATATTATGCACTGTGAAAGTAACTTTTTTGTCTTGATGAACAGAGGCATGAAACAACTTTCAACCTACTCATACTCATGTGGGAAGTTAACCAAAGGTGTTTCCATTAGGTTTGCAGTCAGTGCTTTGGAGTTAAATTGAAATGTACACTATTTGTATTATCTAAGCATTGTATGCACTGAGATAACAACTTTTTTGTGTTGATGTGTACAGCCATGAAAAAACTTTCAAACTACTCATAATCATTTGGGAAGTTAACATAAGGTGTTTCCATTAGGTTTGCAGTATGTACTTTGGAGTAAAATTGAAATGTATACTATTTGTATTATCTAAGCATTGTATGCACTGAGATAACAACATTTTTGTGTGCATGTGTGGAGCCATGAAAGAACTTACAAACTACTGATAATCATGTGGGAAGTTAACTTAAAATGTTTCCCAATGGTTTGCACTCTGCACTTTGGTGGAAATTTCAGATGTATACTACTTCAATGTCAGAACATAGTATGCACTGTGAAAGTAACTTTTTTGTCTTGATGAACAGAGGCATGAAACAACTTTCAACCTACTCATACTCATGTGGGAAGTTAACCAAAGGTGTTTCCATTAGGTTTGCAGTTAGTGCTTTGGAGTTAAATTGAAATGTATACTATTTGTATTGTCTTTGTATTGTATGCACTGAGATAACAACTTTTTTGTTTTCATGTGTAGAGCCATGAACCAACTTTCAAACTACTCATAATCATGTGGGAAGTTAACCTAAGGTGTTTCCATTAGGTTTGCAGTAAGTACTTTGGTGTAAAATTGAAATGTATACTATTTGTTTTGTAAAAGCATTGTATGCACTGAGAAAACAACTTTTTTGTCTTGATGTGCAGAGCCATAATACAACTTTCAAACAACTCAGAAACATGTGGGAAGTTAACCTAAGGTGTTTCCATTAGGTTTGCAGTATGTAGTTTGGAGTAAAATTGAAATGTATACTATTTGTATTATCTAAGCATTGTATGCACTGAGATAACAACTTTTTTGTGTTGATGTGTGGAGCCATGAAAAAACTTTCAAACTACTCATAATCATTTGGGAAGTTAACATCAGGTGTTTCCATTAGGTTTGCAGTATGTACTTTGGAGTAAAATTGAAATGTATACTATTTGTATTATCTAAGCATTGTATGCACTGAGATAACAACATTTTTGTGTGCATGTGTAGAGCCATGAAACAACTTGCAAACTGCTCATAATCATGTGAGAAGTTAACATAAAATGTTTGCCAATGGTTTGCACTCTGCACTTTGGTGGAAAATTGCGATGTATACTACCGTAATGTCAGAACATAGTATGCACTGAGAAGGTAACTTTTTTGTCTTGATGAACAGAGGCATGAAACAACTTTAACCTACTCATACTGATGTGGGAAGTTAACCAAAGGTGTTTCCATTAGGTTTGCAGTAAGTGCTTTGAGTAAAATTGAAATGTATACTTTTTGTATTGTCTTAGTATTGTATGCACTGAGATAACTTTTTTGTTTTCATTTGCAGAGCCATGAACCAACTTTCAAACTACTCCTATTCATGTGGGAAGTTAACCTAAGGTGTTTCCATTAGGTTTGCAGTATGTAGTTTGGTGTAAAATTGAAATGTATACTATTGGTATTATCTAAGCATTGTATGCACTGAGATAACAACTTTTTTGTGTTGATGTGTGGAGCCATGAAAAAACTTTCAAACTACTCATAATCATTTGGGAAGTTAACATAAGGTGTTTCCATTAGGTTTGCAGTATGTACTTTGGAGTAAAATTGAAATGTATACTATTTGTATTATCTAAGCATTGTATGCTCTGAGATAACAACATTTTTGTGTGCATGTGTGGAGCCATGAAACAACTTACAAACTACTGATAATCATGTGGGAAGTTAACTTAAACTGTTTCCCAATGGTTTGCACTCTGCACTTTGGTGGAAATTTCAGATGTATACTACCTTAATGTCAGAACATAGTATGCACTGCGAAAGTATCTTTTTTGTCTTGATGAACAGAGGCATGAAACAACTTTCAACCCACTCATACTCATGTGGGAAGTTAACCAAAGGTGTTTCCATTAGGTTTGCAGTAAGTGCTTTGGAGTTAAATTGAAATGTATACTATTTGTATTGTCTTTGTACTGTATGCACTGAGATAACAACTTTTTTGTTTTCATGTGTAGAGCCATGAACCAACTTTCAAACTACTCATAATCATGTGGGAAGTTAACCTAAGGGGTTTCCATTAGGTTTGCAGTAAGTACTTTGGTGTAAAATTGAAATGTATACTATTTGTATTGTAAAAGCATTGCATGCACTGAGAAAACAACTTTTTTGTCTTGATGTGCAGAGCCATAATACAACTTTCAAACAACTCAGAAACATGTGGGAAGTTAACCTAAGGTGTTTCCATTAGGTTTGCAGTATCTACTTTGGAGAAAAATTGAAATGTATACTATTGGTATTATCTAAGCATTGTATGCACTGAGATAACAACTTTTTTGTGTTGATGTGTACAGCCATGAAAAAACTTTCAAACTACTCATAATCATTTGGGAAGTTAACATAAGGTGTTTCCATTAGGTTTGCAGTATGTACTTTGGAGTAAAATTGAAATGTATACTATTTGTATTATCTAAGCATTGTATGCACTGAGATAACAACATTTTTGTGTGCATGTGTGGAGCCATGAAACAACTTACAAACTACTGATAATCATGTGGGAAGTTAACTTAAAATGTTTCCCAATGGTTTGCACTCTGCACTTTGGTGGAAATTTCAGATGTATACTACTTTAATGTCAGAAGATAGTATGCACTGTGAAAGTAACTTTTTTGTCTTGATGAACAGAGGCATGAAACAACTTTCAACCTACTCATACTCATGTGGGAAGTTAACCAAAGGTGTTTCCATTAGGTTTGCAGTAAGTGCTTTGAGTAAAATTGAAATGTATACTTTTTGTATTGTCTTAGTATTGTATGCACTGAGATAACTTTTTTGTTTTCATTTGCAGAGCCATGAACCAACTTTCAAACTACTCCTAATCATCTGGGAAGTTAACCTAAGGTGTTTCCATTAGGTTTGCAGTATGTACTTTGGTGTAAAATTGAAATGTATACTATTGGTATTATCTAAGCATTGTATGCACTGAGATAACAACTTTTTTGTGTTGATGTGTGGAGCCATGAAAAAACTTTCAAACTACTCATAATCATTTGGGAAGTTAACATAAGGTGTTTCCATTAGGTTTGCAGTATGTACTTTGGAGTAAAATTGAAATGTATACTATTTGTATTATCTAAGCATTGTATGTTCTGAGATAACAACATTTTTGTGTGCATGTGTGGAGCCATGAAACAACTTACCAACTACTGATAATCATGTGGGAAGTTAACTTAAACTGTTTCCCAATGGTTTGCACTCTGCACTTTGGTGGAAATTTCAGATGTATACTACCTTAATGTCAGAACATATTATGCACTGTGAAAGTAACTTTTTTGTCTTGATGAACAGAGGCATGAAACAACTTTCAACCTACTCATACTCATGTGGGAAGTTAACCAAAGGTGTTTCCATTAGGTTTGCAGTCAGTGCTTTGGAGTTAAATTGAAATGTACACTATTTGTATTGTCTTTGTATTGTATGCACTGAGATAACTTTTTTGTTTTCATGTGCAGAGCCATGAACCAACTTTCAAACTACTCCTAATCATGTGGGAAGTTAACCTAAGGTGTTTCCATTAGGTTTGCAGTATGTACTTTGGTGTAAAATTAAAATGTATACTATTGGTGTTATCTAAGCATTGTATGCACTGAGATAACAACTTTTTTGTGTTGATGTGTGGAGCCATGAAAAAACTTGCAAACTACTCATAATCATGTGGGAAGTTAACCAAAGGCGTTTCCATTAGGTTTGCAGTAAGTACTTTAGAGTAAAATTGAAATGTTATACTATTTGTATTATCTATGCATTGTATGCACTGAGATAACAACATTTTTGTGTGCATGTGTAAGCATGAAACAACTTGCAAACTGCTCATAATCATGTGAGAAGTTAACATAAAATGTTTCCCAATGGTTTGCACTCTGCACTTTGGTGGAAAATTGAGATGTATACTACCGTAATGTCAGAACATAGTATGCACTTGAGAAAGTAACTTTTTTGTCTTGATGAACAGAGGCATGAAACAACTTTAACCTACTCATACTGATGTGGGAAGTAGTTAACCAAAGGTGTTTCCATTAGGTTTGCAGTAAGTGCTTTGAGTAAAATTGAAATGTATACTTTTTGTATTGTCTTAGTATTGTATGCACTGAGATAACTTTTTTGTTTTCATTTGCAGAGCCATGAACCAACTTTCAAACTACTCCTAATCATGTGGGAAGTTAACCTAAGGTGTTTCCATTGGGTTTGCAGTATGTACTTTGGAGTAAAATTGAAATGTATACTATTTGTATTATCTAAGCATTGTATGCACTGAGATAACAACATTTTTGTGTGCATGTGTGGAGCCATGTAACAACTTACATACTACTGATAATCATGTGGGAAGTTAACTTAAAATGTTTCCCAATGGTTTGCACTCTGCACTTTGGTGGAAATTTCAGATGTATACTACCTTAATGTCAGAAAATAGTATGCACTGAGAAAGTAACTTTTTTGTCTTGATGAACGGAGGCATGAAACGACTTTCAACCTACTCATACTCATGTGGGAAGTTAACCAAAAGGCGTTTCCATTAGGTTTGCAGTATGTACTTTGGTGTAAAATTGAAATGTATACTATTGGTATTATCTAAGCATTGTATGCACTGAGATAACAACTTTTTTGTGTTGATGTGTACAGCCATGAACCAACTTTCAAACTACTCCTAATCATGTGGGAAGTTAACCTAAGGTGTTTCCATTAGGTTTGCAGTATGTACTTTGGAGTAAAATTGAAATGTATACTATTTGTGTTATCTAAGCATTGTATGCACTGAGATAACAACATTTTTGTGTGCATGTGTGGAGCCATGAAACAACTTACAAAGTACTGATAATCATGTGGGAAGTTAACTTAAAATGTTTCCCAATGGTTTGCACTCTGCACTTTGGTGGAAATTTCAGATGTATACTACCTTAATGTCAGAACATAGTATGCACTGAGAAAGTAACTTTTTTGTCTTGATGGACAGAGGCATGAAACAACTTTCAACCTACTCATACTCATGTGGGAAGTTAACCAAAGGTGTTTCCATTAGGTTTGCAGTAAGTGCTTTGGAGTTAAATTGAAATGTATACTATTTGTATTGTCTTTGTATTGTATGCACTGAGATAACAACTTTTTTGTTTTCATGTGTAGAGCCATGAACCAACTTTCAAACTACTCATAATCATGTGGGAAGTTAACCTAAGGGGTTTCCATTAGGTTTGCAGTAAGTACTTTGGTGTAAAATTGAAATGTATACTATTTGTATTGTAAAAGCATTGTATGCACTGAGAAAACAACTTTTTTGTGTTGATGTGCAGAGCCATAATACAACTTTCAAACAACTCAGAAACATGTGGGAAGTTAACCTAAGGTGTTTCCATTCGGTTTGCAGTATGTACTTTGGAGAAAAATTGAAATGTATACTATTTGTATTATCTAAGCATTGTATGCACTGAGATAACAACATTTTTGTGTGCATGTGTGGAGCCATGAAACAACTTACAAACTACTGATAATCATGTGGGAAGTTAACTTAAAATGTTTCCCAATGGTTTGCACTCTGCACTTTGGTGGAAATTTCAGATGTATACTACCTTAATGTCAGAACATAGTATGCACTGTGAAAGTAACTTTTTTGTCTTGATGAACAGAGGCATGAAACAACTTTCAACCTACTCATACTCATGTGGGAAGTTAACCAAAGGTGTTTCCATTAGGTTTGCAGTAAGTGCTTTGGAGTTAAATTGAAATGTATACTATTTGTATTGTCTTTGTACTGTATGCACTGAGATAACAACTTTTTTGTTTTCATGTGTAGAGCCATGAACCAACTTTCAAACTACTCATAATCATGTGGGAAGTTAACCTAAGGGGTTTCCATTAGGTTTGCAGTAAGTACTTTGGTGTAAAATTGAAATGTATACTATTTGTATTGTAAAAGCATTGCATGCACTGAGAAAACAACTTTTTTGTCTTGATGTGCAGAGCCATAATACAACTTTCAAACAACTCAGAAACATGTGGAAGTTAACCTAAGGTGTTTCCATTAGGTTTGCAGTATCTACTTTGGTGTAAATTGAAATGTATACTATTGGTATTATCTAAGCATTGTATGCACTGAGATAACAACTTTTTTGTGTTGATGTGTACAGCCATGAAAAAACTTTCAAACTACTCATAATCATTTGGGAAGTTAACATAAGGTGTTTCCATTAGGTTTGCAGTATGTACTTTGGAGTAAATTGAAATGTATACTATTTGTATTATCTAAGCATTGTATGCACTGAGATAACAACATTTTTGTGTGCATGTGTGGAGCCATGAAACAACTTACAAACTACTGATAATCATGTGGGAAGTTAACTTAAAATGTTTCCCAATGGTTTGCACTCTGCACTTTGGTGGAAATTTCAGATGTATACTACTTCAATGTCAGAACATAGTATGCACTGTCAAAGTAACTTTTTTGTCTTGATGAACAGAGGCATGAAACAACTTTCACCTACTCATACTCATGTGGGAAGTTAACCAAAGGTGTTTCCATTAGGTTTGCAGTTAGTGCTTTGGAGTTAAATTGAAATGTATACTATTTGTATTGTCTTTGTATTGTATGCACTGAGATAACAACTTTTTTGTTTTCATGTGTAGAGCCATGAACCAACTTTCAAACTACTCATAATCATGTGGGAAGTTAACCTAAGGTGTTTCCATTAGGTTTGCAGTAAGTACTTTGCTGTAAAATTGAAATGTATACTATTTGTTTTGTAAAAGCATTGTATGCACTGAGAAAACAACTTTTTGTCTTGATGTGCAGAGCCATAATACAACTTTCAAACAACTCAGAAACATGTGGGAAGTTAACCTAAGGTGTTTCCATTAGGTTTGCAGTATGTAGTTTGGAGTAAAATTGAAATGTATACTATTTGTATTATCTAAGCATTGTATGCACTGAGATAACAACTTTTTTGTGTTGATGTGTGGAGCCATGAAAAAACTTTCAAACTACTCATAATCATTTGGGAAGTTAACATAAGGTGTTTCCATTAGGTTTGCAGTATGTACTTTGGAGTAAAATTGAAATGTATACTATTTGTATTATCTAAGCATTGTATGCACTGAGATAACAACATTTTTGTGTGCATGTGTAGAGCCATGAAACAACTTGCAAACTGCTCATAATCATGTGAGAAGTTAACATAAAATGTTTGCCAATGGTTTGCACTCTGCACTTTGGTGGAAAATTGCGATGTATACTACCGTAATGTCAGAACATAGTATGCACTGAGAAGGTAACTTTTTTGTCTTGATGAACAGAGGCATGAAACAACTTTAACCTACTCATACTGATGTGGGAAGTTAACCAAAGGTGTTTCCATTAGGTTTGCAGTAAGTGCTTTGAGTAAAATTGAAATGTATACTTTTTGTATTGTCTTAGTATTGTATGCACTGAGATAACTTTTTTGTTTTCATTTGCAGAGCCATGAACCAACTTTCAAACTACTCCTATTCATGTGGGAATTTAACCTAAGGTGTTTCCATTAGGTTTGCAGTATGTAGTTTGGTGTAAAATTGAAATGTATACTATTGGTATTATCTAAGCATTGTATGCACTGAGATAACAACTTTTTTGTTTTCATGTGTAGAGCCATGAACCAACTTTCAAACTACTCATAATCATGTGGGAAGTTAACCTAAGGGGTTTCCATTAGGTTTGCAGTATGTACTTTGGTGTAAAATTAAAATGTATACTATTGGTGTTATCTAAGCATTGTATGCACTGAGATAACAACTTTTTTGTGTTGATGTGTGGAGCCATGAAAAAACTTTCAAACTACTCATAATCATGTGGGAAGTTAACCAAAGGCGTTTCCATTAGGTTTGCAGTAAGTACTTTAGAGTAAAATTGAAATGTATACTATTTGTATTATCTAAGCATTGTATGCACTGAGATAACAACATTTTTGTGTGCATGTGTAGAGCCATGAAACAACTTGCAAACTGCTCATAATCATGTGAGAAGTTAACATAAAATGTTTCCCAATGGTTTGCACTCTGCACTTTGGTGGAAAATTGAGATGTATACTACCGTAATGTCAGAACATAGTATGCACTGAGAAAGTAACTTTTTTGTCTTGATGAACAGAGGCATGAAACAACTTTAACCTACTCATACTGATGTGGGAAGTTAACCAAAGGTGTTTCCATTAGGTTTGCAGTAAGTGCTTTGAGTAAAATTGAAATGTATACTTTTTGTATTGTCTTAGTATTGTATGCACTGAGATAACTTTTTTGTTTTCATTTGCAGAGCCATGAACCAACTTTCAAACTACTCCTAATCATGTGGGAAGTTAACCTAAGGTGTTTCCATTGGGTTTGCAGTATGTACTTTGGAGTAAAATTGAAATGTATACTATTTGTATTATCTAAGCATTGTATGCACTGAGATAACAACATTTTTGTGTGCATGTGTGGAGCCATGTAACAACTTACATACTACTGATAATCATGTGGGAAGTTAACTTAAAATGTTTCCCAATGGTTTGCACTCTGCACTTTGGTGGAAATTTCAGATGTATACTACCTTAATGTCAGAAAATAGTATGCACTGAGAAAGTAACTTTTTTGTCTTGATGAACGGAGGCATGAAACGACTTTCAACCTACTCATACTCATGTGGGAAGTTAACCAAAGGCGTTTCCATTAGGTTTGCAGTATGTACTTTGGTGTAAAATTGAAATGTATACTATTGGTATTATCTAAGCATTGTATGCACTGAGATAACAACTTTTTTGTGTTGATGTGTACAGCCATGAACCAACTTTCAAACTACTCCTAATCATGTGGGAAGTTAACCTAAGGTGTTTCCATTAGGTTTGCAGTATGTACTTTGGAGTAAAATTGAAATGTATACTATTTGTATTATCTAAGCATTGTATGCACTGAGATAACAACATTTTTGTGTGCATGTGTGGAGCCATGAAACAACTTACAAAGTACTGATAATCATGTGGGAAGTTAACTTAAAATGTTTCCCAATGGTTTGCACTCTGCACTTTGGTGGAAATTTCAGATGTATACTACCTTAATGTCAGAACATAGTATGCACTGAGAAAGTAACTTTTTTGTCTTGATGGACAGAGGCATGAAACAACTTTCAACCTACTCATACTCATGTGGGAAGTTAACCAAAGGTGTTTCCATTAGGTTTGCAGTAAGTGCTTTGGAGTTAAATTGAAATGTATACTATTTGTATTGTCTTTGTATTGTATGCACTGAGATAACAACTTTTTTGTTTTCATGTGTAGAGCCATGAACCAACTTTCAAACTACTCATAATCATGTGGGAAGTTAACCTAAGGGGTTTCCATTAGGTTTGCAGTAAGTACTTTGGTGTAAAATTGAAATGTATACTATTTGTATTGTAAAAGCATTGTATGCACTGAGAAAACAACTTTTTTGTCTTGATGTGCAGAGCCATAATACAACTTTCAAACAACTCAGAAACATGTGGGAAGTTAACCTAAGGTGTTTCCATTCGGTTTGCAGTATGTACTTTGGAGAAAAATTGAAATGTATACTATTTGTATTATCTAAGCATTGTATGCACTGAGATAACAACATTTTTGTGTGCATGTGTGGAGCCATGAAACAACTTACAAACTACTGATAATCATGTGGGAAGTTAACTTAAAATGTTTCCCAATGGTTTGCACTCTGCACTTTGGTGGAAATTTCAGATGTATACTACCTTAATGTCAGAACATAGTATGCACTGTGAAAGTAACTTTTTTGTCTTGATGAACAGAGGCATGAAACAACTTTCAACCTACTCATACTCATGTGGGAAGTTAACCAAAGGTGTTTCCATTAGGTTTGCAGTTAGTGCTTTGGAGTTAAATTGAAATGTATACTATTTGTATTGTCTTTGTATTGTATGCACTGAGATAACAACTTTTTTGTTTTCATGTGTAGAGCCATGAACCAACTTTCAAACTACTCATAATCATGTGGGAAGTTAACCTAAGGTGTTTCCATTAGGTTTGCAGTAAGTACTTTGCTGTAAAATTGAAATGTATACTATTTGTTTTGTAAAAGCATTGTATGCACTGAGAAAACAACTTTTTTGTCTTGATGTGCAGAGCCATAATACAACTTTCAAACAACTCAGAAACATGTGGGAAGTTAACCTAAGGTGTTTCCATTAGGTTTGCAGTATGTAGTTTGGAGTAAAATTGAAATGTATACTATTTGTATTATCTAAGCATTGTATGCACTGAGATAACAACTTTTTTGTGTTGATGTGTGGAGCCATGAAAAAACTTTCAAACTACTCATAATCATTTGGGAAGTTAACATAAGGTGTTTCCATTAGGTTTGCAGTATGTACTTTGGAGTAAAATTGAAATGTATACTATTTGTATTATCTAAGCATTGTATGCACTGAGATAACAACATTTTTGTGTGCATGTGTAGAGCCATGAAACAACTTGCAAACTGCTCATAATCATGTGAGAAGTTAACATAAAATGTTTGCCAATGGTTTGCACTCTGCACTTTGGTGGAAAATTGCGATGTATACTACCGTAATGTCAGAACATAGTATGCACTGAGAAGGTAACTTTTTTGTCTTGATGAACAGAGGCATGAAACAACTTTAACCTACTCATACTGATGTGGGAAGTTAACCAAAGGTGTTTCCATTAGGTTTGCAGTAAGTGCTTTGAGTAAAATTGAAATGTATACTTTTTGTATTGTCTTAGTATTGTATGCACTGAGATAACTTTTTTGTTTTCATTTGCAGAGCCATGAACCAACTTTCAAACTACTCCTATTCATGTGGGAATTTAACCTAAGGTGTTTCCATTAGGTTTGCAGTATGTAGTTTGGTGTAAAATTGAAATGTATACTATTGGTATTATCTAAGCATTGTATGCACTGAGATAACAACTTTTTTGTGTTGATGTGTGGAGCCATGAAAAAACTTTCAAACTACTCATAATCATTTGGGAAGTTAACATAAGGTGTTTCCATTAGGTTTGCAGTATGTACTTTGGAGTAAAATTGAAATGTATACTATTTGTATTATCTAAGCATTGTATGCTCTGAGATAACAACATTTTTGTGTGCATGTGTGGAGCCATGAAACAACTTACAAACTACTGATAATCATGTGGGAAGTTAACTTAAACTGTTTCCCAATGGTTTGCACTCTGCACTTTGGTGGAAATTTCAGATGTATACTACCTTAATGTCAGAACATAGTATGCACTGTGAAAGTAACTTTTTTGTCTTGATGAACAGAGGCATGAAACAACTTTCAACCCACTCATACTCATGTGGGAAGTTAACCAAAGGTGTTTCCATTAGGTTTGCAGTAAGTGCTTTGGAGTTAAATTGAAATGTATACTATTTGTATTGTCTTTGTACTGTATGCACTGAGATAACAACTTTTTTGTTTTCATGTGTAGAGCCATGAACCAACTTTCAAACTACTCATAATCATGTGGGAAGTTAACCTAAGGGGTTTCCATTAGGTTTGCAGTAAGTACTTTGGTGTAAAATTGAAATGTATACTATTTGTATTGTAAAAGCATTGCATGCACTGAGAAAACAACTTTTTTGTCTTGATGTGCAGAGCCATAATACAACTTTCAAACAACTCAGAAACATGTGGGAAGTTAACCTAAGGTGTTTCCATTAGGTTTGCAGTATCTACTTTGGAGAAAAATTGAAATGTATACTATTGGTATTATCTAAGCATTGTATGCACTGAGATAACAACTTTTTTGTGTTGATGTGTACAGCCATGAAAAAACTTTCAAACTACTCATAATCATTTGGGAAGTTAACATAAGGTGTTTCCATTAGGTTTGCAGTATGTACTTTGGAGTAAAATTGAAATGTATACTATTTGTATTATCTAAGCATTGTATGCACTGAGATAACAACATTTTTGTGTGCATGTGTGGAGCCATGAAACAACTTACAAACTACTGATAATCATGTGGGAAGTTAACTTAAAATGTTTCCCAATGGTTTGCACTCTGCACTTTGGTGGAAATTTCAGATGTATACTACTTTAATGTCAGAACATAGTATGCACTGTGAAAGTAACTTTTTTGTCTTGATGAACAGAGGCATGAAACAACTTTCAACCTACTCATACTCATGTGGGAAGTTAACCAAAGGTGTTTCCATTAGGTTTGCAGTAAGTGCTTTGAGTAAAATTGAAATGTATACTTTTTGTATTGTCTTAGTATTGTATGCACTGAGATAACTTTTTTGTTATCATTTGCAGAGCCATGAACCAACTTTCAAACTACTCCTAATCATCTGGGAAGTTAACCTAAGGTGTTTCCATTAGGTTTGCAGTATGTACTTTGGTGTAAAATTGAAATGTATACTATTGGTATTATCTAAGCATTGTATGCACTGAGATAACAACTTTTTTGTGTTGATGTGTGGAGCCATGAAAAAACTTTCAAACTACTCATAATCATTTGGGAAGTTAACATAAGGTGTTTCCATTAGGTTTGCAGTATGTACTTTGGAGTAAAATTGAAATGTATACTATTTGTATTATCTAAGCATTGTATGCTCTGAGATAACAACATTTTTGTGTGCATGTGTGGAGCCATGAAACAACTTACCAACTACTGATAATCATGTGGGAAGT